>NC_132866.1:0-259825 GCF_048164855.1 Canis lupus baileyi
TCCCCCCCCAAGCCCGCAAGGGACACTCGCTGGCCGGCCCACCCACCACCGTTTCTGCGCCGGCCCCCGGGCTGGGAGACGTCAGCCCCGAGCATCAGGTGGGCAGTTCCCCGGAGCCCCTGGGTCTCCCACCCGTGTGCTCCTGATACCGGGGTGGGAGCGCTCTGTGACCCCAGCGTGACGGCATGTCCTGGGACAGTGCCTGGGAAGGTGGACTGTAGGTGGGCGAGGGACAGACAGGCAGCGAGGGCCCGTGTGTGATGCCTGATGTGTCCTCGGAAGGTTCTCACACGCCGTCATTCTTGGATGTGTTTGGATTGCAGCACGATGCAGGAGGACCCGGAGACCCTGCTGGCCTTGCAAAGGGCCAATATCGTGGCCCAGTACCATCAGGTGAGGCCCAGAAGGGACCATAGACACTACACACCCACGACAGGGGGGACCATACCTGCAAGAGCAGGTGAGGCTCAAGAGGGGATCAGAGCCAAGGATGAGCCAGGTCAGCCCAGACAAGGACCATAGTCACCAGGAACAAGTGAGACCCTGGGGATGGTCCCGGTGTCAGTAGCAACTAAGGGTCCATCCTGGATCCTAGTCATTGGTAGCTGAGGAGCCCAGTCACCTGAGGTCCAGGTGAGGCCCGGGTGGGGACCAGAGTCACCAGGTTCACGTGAGGCCAAGGTGGGGACCACAGTCGCAGATCCACATGAGGCTCAGGTGGAGACCAGACTCACCTAGGTGAAGCCCAGTTGGGGACTAGAGTCACCAGGTCTGGGTGAGGCCCAATTGGGGACCAGAGTCACCAGGTCTGGGTGAGGGCCAGGTAGGGATCAGAGTCACCAGGTCAAGTGAGGCCCAGGTGGGGACCACAGTCACCAGGTCAGGTGAGGCCCAGGTAGGAACCACAGTCACCAGATCCAGGTGAAGCCCAGTGGGGCACCACAGTCACCGGGTCCAGGTGAGGCCACGGTGGGGATCACAGTCACCAGTTCCAGGTGAGGTCCAGGTGGGGACCAGAGTCACCAGGTGCTGGTGAGGTCAAGGTGGGGACCAGAGTCACCAGGTTCAGGTGAGGCCAAGGTGGGGACCAGAGTCTCAGATCCACATGAGGCCCAGGTGGGGACCAGAGTCACTAGGCCCAGGTGAGGCCCTGTTGGGGACCAGAGTCACCAGGCCCGGGTGAGGCCCAGTTGGGGACTAGAGTCACCAGGTCTGGGTGAGGCCCAGGTGGGGACCACCATCACCAGGTCTGGTTGAGGGCCAGGTAGGGATCAGAGTCACCAGGTCAGGTGAGACCCAGGTAGGGATCAGAGACACCAGGTACAGCTGAGGCCCAGATGGGGACCACAGTCACCAGGTCTGGGTGAGGCCCAGGTGGGGACCACAGTCACCAGGTCCGGGTGAGGCCCAGGTAGGGATCAGAGTCACCAGGTCAGGTCAGGCCCAAGTGGGGATCGTCACTGATAGATAGAAGCAGGTGAGGCTGTCAGGCTGCACCCACCGGGCAGACAGGCCCTTCCTCTGGTGCCCGGCCAATCTCAGAGGGTCGGCGCTTCCTCAGGATTCAGGGGAGGGAGGAGCCCTTCTGCTCCCTCCTGTCTGTCCCCATTTCCCTGCTCTGATCGGTCCCCACCACGGAGCCCCCTCTGTTGCAGGCGCACCAAGCAGGGTCTCTGCAGGACCTGTCACTGTGCAAGGTCACCGACCACCAGGGCTTTCGGCAGTGAGTCCCCTGGACACCCCTCATCCATCTCAGGGAGGGTGGCATTTGCAGGAACACCTCTCTGGACGCTGACCCCCCCCCCAGGTCGGGACCTCGTCCCCTGGAGCCCTCTGAGGGCCATGTCTGCGCTGGGCTGCAGCTGAGACACCCCGGAGGACGACCTAGGACGTGGGCAGGAAGGGAGCTGGGCCCGGGGGAGGCCCCTGGACACTCAGAGGAGGGGCTCCACGCCTGCTTCGGGCAGGCCCAGGTGTCTGCCTCCTTCATCCGGGGTGGGGGGTGTCCAGTCCCATCAGCAGGGGATCCCGCCTGTGAGGGGCTCTGGGGCCGGGGCGTGCTCTCCGAAGGGGGACGGCCTGGTCTGGGGCGAGTCCACAGGGGTGCTCTCACCCACACCCCCCAGCCAGGGCCCCCACAGTCCCGAAGGCTTCTGCAGGGCTGCAGGTAGATGCCGGGGACCAGGCCAGGGCAGGGAGGGGGGTGCCGCAGAGGGAGGGCCCGACTAGGCAGGAAGAGGGAAGAGGAGGAGGGGGCTGCCCTGGGCGGGAACGAGGGAGGGGACAGCCCAGTGGCCTAGGTCGCAGGGGACGAGGCTGATGGGTCAACAGCCCCACGAGAACCTGATGGACGCTGGAGACCCCAGGTGGGGCCCCCTCAGCCCTCCTCACGGCCCAGTGGCTGCTGGGATGGCTCAGGGTTGGTCGTGCTCAGGGGCTCCGACAGGACAGGAGGTGAAATGGGCCAGGATGGCAGAGGGGACAGCAGAGAGGGGAGTCAGGGGACAGCAGGGGGATGGCCAGGGGGCAGGGGGAGGCCGGCTGGATGCTGGGCAGTCAGGCCCTGGGGAGGTGGGGGGACCTCAGCAGGATGGTCACGGGGCACCCGGGCCACGCTGACAGCTCTCAGGCTGGTCTACCGAGCAGGGGGGCAGGTCACCCCCTGGGGGCACCGAGGGGTCCCCGCCCAGCCCACCACCTGCAAACACCCTTCTCAGACCCCCCAGACGCCACCCCCGCCCGCCCTCAGGCCGCTGGCAGCCCTTGCCCTCCCTGGAGGATCCCTGCCCTCCCCAGGCCCCTGGGTGCAGACGAGGGGTGGGGGTGTGTGTGTGTGGCTGTGGGGCCGGGGCCTCAGGGCTCTGCGTCTCTTGCCTTCCAGGGACAAGGAGCTGCCCGGCCCCATCCCCCGCGAGGCCAAGGTGAGAGCCTGTCCTGGGCCCCGGGCAGGACGTGGGGGGGGCTGGGGCCAGCTGTCTGCACCCCGTCCCCCAGGAAATCCCCGGGCGTTTCCCCAGTCACCCGTCCCAGCGCTGCACAGGCTGCCGGGAACGCACCCCAGACCCGGAGCCACGGTCCACGGGGGGCCCTGTGCCTTCCTGGCTCGCCGGGTCCCGCGGGGGACTGGACGCGGCCCAAGCGCCCACCTCCCGCGGCTGGAGCCTCACCTGCGGCCCCCGCTTGTCCTCTTCCAGAAACTCCGCCAGGAGACCTGGCGCGCGGACAAATGGATAAAAATGCTCAAGCGATGGGACTTCTACCCCCCAGCAAGAAGGTGGGGCGCTGGGTGCCCCCGAGGGCTCTCCGTCCTGACGGGGCTGGGTGTCCCCAGTGTCCTCCTGCCCCATCCTCAGGGGAGCCCCCTGCCTGGGGAGAGTCTGCTGGGAGCTCGAGCCTCCCCAGGCCCCGGGACGGCGGTGGGGGTGCGTCAGGTCGGGGCCACGGTCCCTGCTCCTCGTGGGGGACGGGGCCCAGCTCCAGGGAGACCCAGCCTCTCTGCAGACACCCTGGAGCCTAAGCCGGAACCTTCTAGATTCCTCGCGCTCCCTAGGCTCCAAGGGGCCACCCTGGGCCCCTCTCACCAGCACTGCCTTCCTCCCCGCAGCTGTGACGCCAGGTCTACAAGGGGGTCCCGCCCCAGGTGCGGGGACAGGTGTGGCTGCGATTGCTGAACATCGACCAGGTTAAGGCCAGGAATTCCGGGAAATACCAGGTGGGACCCGTCCACTCCCCGTGGACCCTCAGTCCCCTCCCTGCCCAGGGCTGACCCTCCGTGTCCCCTCCCCGCCCGGGCTGAACTCCCTTGTCCCCTCCCCGCCCAAGGCTAACCCTCAGTCCACTCCCTGCCCAGGGCTGACCCCCTGTCTCCTCCCCACCAGGGCTGACCCCCCATGTCTCCTCCCCACCTGGGCTGATCCTCCACGTTCCCCCCCTGTCCAGGGCTGACCCCCTGTCCCCTCCCTTCCAGGCTGACCCCCCCGTGTCCCCTCCCCACCCGGGCTGATCCTCCATGTTCCCTCCCCGCCCAAGGCTAACCCTCAGTCCCCTCCCTGCCCAGGGCTGACCCTCCATGTCCCCTCCCTGTCCAGGGCTGACCCCCCATGTCTCCTCCCCACCCGGGTTGATCCTCCATGTCCCCTCCCTGTCCAGGGCTGACCCTCAGTCCCCTCCCCACCCACGACAGCTGGGCACAGGCCCTCACACAGGCCCCGCAGGCACGGTGGGCACTCCCGCCATCCCCGGCCTCCCGGGGGAAGGAAGGAGGTTCCTGCAGGACACACTCCCATGGTGGCCCCAGGCCTCCCTGCCCAGGACGGCAGCTGCTGACAGGTCGGGGTCTGTGTCCCTGATGCCGGCTCCTCCTCCCGGGGTCTCCCTGCAGGAAATGAAGGAGGCGGCCCTGGTCTCCTCCCGGGACATCATGCAGATCGACCTGGACGTCAACCGCACATTCTGCAGTCACACCATGTTCTGGGACCGCTATGGGGTCGGGTGAGGCTGCTGGGCCAGCGGGGTTCAGGGGCCCGGGAGAGGCCCGGGGGCTTCTGTGCAGGGGGACACAGGGTCTCTGAGGCCAGGGGGAGCGACAGCAGCAAACAACACACTGCCACATGGTAGGGTGCTGCGGATGACCCCCGTGCCCCCACCCCCAGGGTCTTGGGGATGGGGAGGCCCCAGGACGGGGCCTCCAGGGGTCACCGTCTGAGCTGAACCCCAAGGGGGTGAGGGGCGGCCCCGTGAAGAGCAGGGGGCTGGGGTGGGGGCGTGGGGGGCAGGAAGGGGACCTGGGGGCCAGGGTGCATGGCCGCAGCTGGACCGGGACACATGGACCCGACGAGGGTCGGACAGGTCAGGGTGACACCCATCCTCGGTGCTTTATGTACTTCTGGATTCTGGGCATTTTATTTTAGACAATTTGCAGTTGGTGAGCACACATAGCGTGACGACCCCCAGATGCCGCCCCGGTCCAGGCAGGCCCTGTGCTGAGCACACGGGGCCCCAGGGGCAGGGGCAGGGGTCACAGCAAACCCCAGAGTGGGGTCGCCTTTATCTGTAGACGTCTCCGTGTGCACCTTAGAGAAGGGGGTGCCCTGTGTCCGCAGCCCCCCACGCCATCCCCCTACATCACCTCCCACACCATCCCCCACACCCCCCACCCCTACACTATCGGTCCCGCCCCCCCCCCACAAGGACGCGGTGCAGCTGCCCCCTGTGGGACATGCTCAGCCTCCCTGGCCACCTTGGGGTTCTCTGGATGGCCTGCTCCCATCAGAAGCCCGGGTGTCCCCTAGAGTCCCCAGGGGCCGTGGGGAGGGGGGAAGGCAGGGAGCCCCCGACATGGGGGTGCAGGTGGGTGGAGCAGAGGGTGCAGCTACCTCTGTGTGCAGCGGGTGGGGTGTGTGGGAGCCCGGGACCCCAGGGGTGACCTGCAGGGGTGCCAGGGGCAGGGCTGGGGAGCCACCAGGCAAGGGTGGCTGGGCTTCCCGGGGGGCCGCTTGGACCGTCTCCCCATGAGAACTCGGTGCTCCTCCCTGCAGGGAACCAGCTGCCCCCCGGGGCCCCCGCGGCCCTCAGAGCGCGGCCGGGTCAGGCTGACCTGTGACCCCCGGCCCAGGGGGAGCCGGCTTCCAGCAGCCCGAGCCCAGGGGCCACGGAGCCGGGGTGCAGACTCAGGCCACCATGCGGGGGGCATCGGGTAGCTCCTGGCAGCAGAGGGGGCCGCACCCCGTACTCAGATAGTGATCCCAGGGGTTCGCAGCCTGTATCGGGGTCACACCTGCACGATGTTCCCTGCTCTCCTCACGGCGGCTCAGACCTGGAGCCCCGAGATGCTCTGGGATGGGTGGGCCTGGGGTCCCCCCCCCAGAGTCCAGCCCAGGGACACCTGGGAAGGCCTGGGGGTGCACTTAGGGCCATGGACGCCCCGGCTGCGTGGGCTCGGGGCAGGGGCCACGTGGGGCTGGTGGTGTTCCCGGGACACGGGGCCAGGCCAGGCCAGGGCAGCGGAGGAGAGGCGTCAGGGGCTGCGGGGACCGGGGCAGGAGGAGCGCTGGCTCCCAGGGGGCATGCAGGGGGAGCCGCTCCAGGGCTGGGGGGGCGCTGGTGGCGCTGGGGGAGCCCGGAGCTGCACACCCCACGGCGGGAGCCACTCGGAGGCGTCAGACACCCCAGGGTGCACTTAACCCCCGGCACACTGCACGTGTGAGGTAGCCGCCAGTCCCCGTGCGCAGACTTGACCCCAGAGATCGGCCCCCGCGGAGGGGCCCTGTGGGCCGCGGGGCCTGTGGGGCGGGTGTCGGCACCTCGGCGGCCTCGCTGCGTGGGGGCTGACTGAGCAGAGCCCCCCGCTGTCCCCCCTCCTAGGCAGCGAGCCCTGTTCCACGTGCTGGCGGCCTAATCGGTGTACGACACCGTGAGTGTCCCTGCCCCCGCCCCCTGCCCCGCGGGCGGCCTTGTCCTGAGTGCTGGTGACCAGCGGGACTCACAGTCAGGGCCCCAGCGCCACGGCCCCGAGACGCCGGGGAGGGTCTCTCTCCTCCGGGACGGTCAGGGGGCGGGGTGCAGACCTCCCAGGGGAGGCAGGGCCTGCGTGCCCGAGGGCCAGGGCTGCCCAGGGCCCCGGCGTGCACCGCGGCCGTCCTAGAGCTCGGGTCTGGACCCTGACAGACGGCACTACTGACGAGAACCCGGGCAGGGAAGGCTCCCACTCCCCTGAAGGGCACGAGGCCGAGGCGCCCAGGAGGCCACCCCCTTCCACGGCGCATTCCAGAAGGGTCCCCGAGGACCCCAGCTCACACGCTCCCCGGCCCCGTGGGGTGTCCTGGCCCAGCTCCCCTCGTGGGACCTGCCAGGGGCCTCAGTCAGGCCCCCGACCTGCCCTCCAGGGGGTCTCCATACCTGGCGGGTCCCCTGCAGCCTGGCACAGCTCCCAGAGGCCCCTCCTGCTGGTCTGAGGACGGGGGCCCTGGCACAGCGGCCACAGGGCTCGGAAGCGGGGCCCAGGGTGCTGGCGCCCGAGCTGGTCCGGGTGGCCCCCACCCTCTGGGAGCCCCCTCCGGGAGCCCGGGCTGTGAGGGAGCCGGGGGAGCCCGACGCCCACGGGGAGGGCTCAGAGGGGGCCTCGGGGCGCACGCCCTCCGTGGGGCCCTGGCTCTTGCAGGAGGTGGGCTACTGCCAGGGCATGAGCGAGATCGCGGCCATCCTCATGTTCCTGCCCGAGGAGGACGCCTTTTGGGCGCTGGCCCAGCTGATGACCGACGACAGGCACGCCATGCACGGTAGGGGCCCAGCGGGCTACCGGGCGGGAGGGGAGTCAGGAGGGCCTCCCTTCAGGCTGCTGCACCGGGGGTTGGCGGTGACCCCCCCCAGCCCGCCCCCCCACGGGCAAGGGCCCCGCCTCCCCGGTGGCTTCGTGGTCCCGGAGCCACGGCCACCCGCCTCTCCCACTGCTACCCCAGCCTCCCTTCCGGCTGCCTGCTTGCCCCCCAGGCCCCCCTGCCAGCCCACAGCCACACGGGGCCCAGGGGGCAGCGTCTCCCCCTCCAGGGGGCCCCCAGCCTCAGTCCCAAGCCCCACAGAGGGCCGTGCACGCCCATCACCCTCCCTGTGGCCTGTACCCGCTGCCCCTCGGGGCTGGGGACCCGCCTGTCCCCGCGGCGGCCCCTGCAGGAGAGAGGGTGCTGGCTCAGCCGGGCCTGGTCCTCAGCCCCCAGCCCACGCCCCGCAGGGTCTCTGTGAGGACGAGGGTCCCCGGGCCCTGCGACCCCGGCCTGGGAGGCAGCCCTGCCCTCTGGGAAGAGCGGGTCCAGTCAGGGCTCCGAGGGCGGTAGGCACACGGGGGTCAGGGCGTGGGGGGAGGCCCCTACCCTGACACCCCCCACCCCGCCTGGTGCAGGAGGAGGCCCTGACCGTGGGGGCCTGGGGCTTCTCAGGCTTCTTCGTCCCGGGCTTCCAGAAGCTCCTCAGGTTCCAGGCTCATCATGAGCTCATCCTCGAAAGAGCTCTCCCCAACCTGAGGAAGCACATGGCGAGTGGGAGCTCCTGAGGCTCCGTCCCCGGGGCCCGGGGCAGGGGGTGGGGGGCACGGCCCTCCAAGCTGCCCAGAGTTGGGGTCACATTTCTCCCCCTGGGGCCCGGGGGCACCCTCGGGGCTGGGCTAGGCCGTGGGGAGCGCGTCCACCCGGCTCCAGGGGCCGCGGCGTGGGGCCTGAGCACCTCCTGCCCTCCCACCAGGACGAGGAGCAGATGTCCACCGGCATCTATACCCCAAAATGGTTCCTGCAGTGCTTCCTCGGCCGGGTGAGGACCCCCGGGACCCCCGCTCCCAGACCTGCCCCCTGCCCCCGGGGAGGGCCCAGCTCAGCCCCACCCCCCCGACGAGCCAGGCCCGACCCTGGGGCCCTGAGGCTGAGGCTCGCAGCCCAGCCCGTCCTCGAGAAGCCCAGAGGGTCCCTGGACGAGGTTCCGGGGGGCGGGCCGTCTCTGCCTCAGCTCCCCCGGGGGAGGCCGGGTCAGCCCGGGGTGTGGACGGGCCCTCGGCCCATCGGGCGGCCAGCCTGGGGTCCTCTCGAGGCGTGGTGTCAAGTGGGGGCAGAGTCTGTGCCCCCAGGGGTGCGGGAGGTGCTGGCCGGGGTTGGAACCCAGAGCGGCCAGGAGCCCTGATCTCCCTGGGAGGAGGGCACGCAGGGGGCGCTGTGGGGCCTCGTCGGAGGCAGCCAGGGGGCAGATGGCAGGCCTAGCCTAGCCCCAGCCGAGCCCCCCAGGGGCCCTGCTCAGGCTGCTCCTCCCACCCCACTATCCCCTAGACCCCCTTCTCGCTCACCCTGAAGCTGTGGGATGCCTACGTACTCGATGGGGAGAGGGTGCTCACGGCCATGGCCTACACCATCCTCAAGGTGCACAGGAGTAAGTGAGCCCCTGGGAGCCCAGGTGTGCCGGGGGTGGGGGCAGGGGCGGTGACCCTGTGCTCTGAGCAGCACCCAGACCTGGGGCGGGGGGATGGCGGGGCAGGCGGGTGCAGCGGGGCTCCCTGAGAGGAGCAGCGGGCAGGGCCCACCCCGGCCAGCGCACTGCCCACGGCGCTCCTGGGCACAGCGGGACCCCAGCCACTGGCCTGGGGGCACCGGGGGCCCCAGGGTGGGGCCCTCTGGGTCTGACTCTCGCCCACCGCCCAGAGCGCCTCCTGAAGCTGCCCCTGGAAGGGCTCCGGGAGTTCCTCCAGGACTCTCTGGCCCAGCCCTGGGCCCTGGAGGACAAGGCGGTGCTCAGACACCTTCGGGCCTCCATGACCCAGCTCCGGAGGATGCGGTGCGACCTGCCCCCTCCCAGGTGGGCTCAGAGCCCCGGCCCCTCCCGACTCGGCCTGCTGGGACCGCCCACAGGGGACAGAGCCCCCGGGGCCCCCGTCCTCATCTCTGGGGCTCTCCTCTTCTGGTCCAGCCTTGGGGACCTCAGGCCAGGGCTGGGCGGGCGGGCACCCACTGCAGGGCCCAGGCACCAGTGTGGGGGGCTGAGCACAGGGTCAGGCCGGGGAGCCACGCGGGAGCCGTGAGGACCCCCAGGGCCCCCAGCAGGGGACATACAGCCTGCTGGAGATGCTGACCCCGTCGGCCTCTTTCCAGCGGGACCTGAAGAGTTCCCCACGGGGCCCCTGGGCCTGGAGCGAGTGTCCCCGGCACCCGGGCCTCTCCTCCCTTCTCCGGCCTCTGAGACACTGCCCAGGGTGTCTCCCTGGGCCCAGCCACCCAGCCTGAGCCGCCCGGACCCCCTCCTGGCCAGGCCATAGCCCAACTTCCCGCCCAGCGATGGAGCTCCCTCCCCACCCTCCCAGTGCAACAAGACGGTGCAGGCAGGCGGCCCCCGGACATGGTGGGCTTCAAGACAAAAAACGGGGTCCCCATCCCTTTGGCACCTGCCTGGGCCACCCCAGAGGCCCCGCAATGGACCAGGCCCTGGAGCACCCCCGGGACTCCCATCACAGGGTCCCCCCAGCCTCCTAGGGACAACGCTGTCGGGCCCAGGACACCCTTCCTGCCCCGTGGCCACTGCAGCTCGTGCCCCTCGCTGGGCAGTGACAGGCACAGCCAGGGCAGAGCCAGGGCTGCGCTGAGCCCGCTGCCCCGAGGCCCCGCACAGGCCCAGGACCCTCTGCCCTCCGCGTCCACGGGGCAGCTCGATGCTTGTGGGCCTCGGGGGCAGAGCGTGGCAGTGAGGGCGGGGGCCCGGAGGCTCTGACCCGCCGTCACCGTGCCCTGCCTTGTCTTGCTGTCCCTCCCGGAGGGCGGCATCCCCTGCACAGGACACCAGCCCCTGACCCAGAGGGACCTGGGCTGGCCTGGCCCCGGGCTCTGTGGGGGCAAGGGGGACTCGAGCCCCCCCAGGCCCAGCACTAATGGGATCCAGCGCCCTGGGGCCCTGGCCAGGCCTGCGTTCTGGCCCAGGGCTGAGCGAGCCCTCTCGCAGCCGGATGTGGCCGGTCCTGGGCCCTGGGCATGCCCCACAGATCCAGGTCGCTGACCTAGGGCAGCCCTGGGGATCCCGGGACACCCCAGGGCAGGGCAGCAGGGGCAGGCCCGTGGGCCCCACCCGCACCCACACCAGGAGGCAGGCTCCTCCACGTGTTGGGGCTCCAGCAGTCAGTTGCCCGGCCCCAGGGGGCCCAAGGCCAGGGTCCAGCTGCCCTGCGGGGACCCAGCACAGGAGCCCATGGGCTGCAGGTCCAGGTCAGCCCTGCTGTCCCCAGAACCGCCTCTCAACGCCCCAACCTCAGGACACACGCCCCCACCCAGAGTCGAGTCCGCACAGGCTCCCAGGTGGGGGACTCCAGCACCCACACCCCTGTGGGATTCCCGCTTTCCTCTAAGGACAGGAAGGTCTCCCAGGGAAAGGCACGCACCCTCAGCTCTGAGCCCGTTTGCTGTTGCAAGTTCAATAAAGTGTTGTTGTGTGAAAATGCACGGCCGGCTTGTTTCTGCGTCCCCCGGAGCTCTGTGCACAGGGTGCAGAGACACCCCCAGAGAGGAGGAGGGGGCACCGCCCAGGCCCCGACCAGCCCCTGCAGGGGCGCCGCCAGGCACACACAGCTGACATCCCCACGTGCCTTCCAGGGGCGGCCAGACACCAGGGTCAGGACCCCACAGACTCTACTGCGACTCAGCCTGTGCCCGCGGCCAGGACAGGCCTGGGACAGAGTGACAGCCGGGGAGCCTCAGGTCACCAGGGTCTGTGCTAAGCACCCTGGGAGGTCTGTGCTCCCTCTGTCCAGGGGGCCTGGGCTGCCCGGGCTCCGGGGCGCTTCCTCCCCTCCTCGCCCCGGGCCTGTGCGCCTGGGGCACAGAGAGCCTGCGGGACGGTCAGCGTGGCCCCGGAGGGGATGTCAGGACAGCAGGCCCTTGCAGCTCTCACACCTGGGCGACCCTCACCGGGTGGGCTCAGCGTGCACACCTGGTGCTGCTGGATCTCTCGCAATCCAAATTGCACGCCCTAGAGAGTAGGGGCTGGGTGAGCGTGGGGCTCGACCTGGGGGCAGGCAGCGCAGGGGACCGAGGGACCCCAACCCCATCCCCACCCCGACTCCCACACACAGGCAGCCCCAGGGCTCCCCCCATGGGCAGCTGGCTCCTCAGGAGCTCCCCCCAGGGCAGCCCCGAGGTCTGGATCCCCACTGGAGAGGCATCAGGGAGAAGAGAAGCAGCCGGCGCTCGGCAGGGACCCACTGCCACCCACGGGAATGTGGCCGAGCCGGACCTTCCAGCTCAGGTGACCCTCTGGCGGGACGGCACAGCACGAGGGAGCCCGGGTCGGCCAGGAGAACCCAGCTAGCCGCCCAGCGCCAGCACCAGAAATGATGGTGTTTCAACCATTTCGGCATCAGGATGACACGGCCCAAGGATCAGATCGCGGCACGGCGACAGACACACACACACCCCAAACCCAACAAACATCGGAACCCCCCGACTGTTCTCAGACAGCAGCCGGACGGTTACAGACACGATGCTGGGGTCCCCGGTAGGACACACAGAGGACGCTACAGACCATGGCTGCAGAGGCGCTGGAGGCCTGGGGATGTGTCTGCGGGTGCCGACGGGGAGCGCAGGGCAGCGGGAAGGACCCTACAGAGGGGGGCCCCTCCTGGGAAAGGACGCCGGGTCCCTGCGAAGGCTCTGGATGCTGACATCTGTCCTCCTCTCCTTCAGTTTCTGGTTTTCCCCCTACTTTGTTCTTCCTGATTCTCCTTCGGCCTCCACCCTGCATCTGAGCCACTGACCACACGGGCTTCTTTATGACGTCGGGTCCCAAAAGGAGGCCGAGCTCTGGCTCCTGGGATCGGGAAGGATCATCGCCGAGGTTTATGCTGATCCCCCGAGCTCATGCCTTCACGGCTCTTCTCTCCTGCAGAACGAGGGGAAACACAGGTCTTATAGGGAAGGAAGCCCACTCCCACTTGGGCGGGACCGAGCAAAAATAAAAAAGGAAGAAATAAGGAACTGGAACAGACACATAACCAGCAAAGAAATTGAATCAGCAATCAAAAATCTGCCAACAAAGTCCAGGACCAGATGGCCTTTCCGGGGCAATTCCACCGGACATCTAAAGAAGACTTAATATCCATTCTTCTCAAATTATGCCCCCCCCCCCAAAAAAAAAGAAAAGGAAGGAAAACCTTCAAACTCATTATATGAGGCCAACATTACCCTGATACCAAAACCAGATAAAGACCCCACTACAATCTGAGGCAGAGAGAGAGAGAGAGAGAACTAAAGGCCAATATCCCTGATTAACAGAAATAAAAAACTCTCAGTAAAAAGCTAGCACAAGAATCCAACAATACATTAAATAAATTATTCACCATGATCAAGTGGGAGTTATTCCTGGGTTGCCAAGATGGTTCAATATTAACAAATCAATCACTGAGATACAACACATTATTAAAAGAAAGGATAAGAACCAAGTGATCATTTCAACAGATGCAGGAAAAGCACTGACAAAACACAACATCCAGTCATGGTGAAAACCCTCAACAGGTTAAGTTTAGAGGGATGTACCCCAACATAATAAAACCTTAGATAGAGATCCCTGGATGGCGCAGCAGTTTGGCACCTGCCTTTGGCCCAGGGCGCGATCCTGGAGACCCGGGATCGAATCCCACATCGGGCTCCCGGTGCATGGAGCCTGCTTCTCCCTCTGCCTGTGTCTCTGCCTCTCTCTCTCTCTCTGTGACTATCATAAATAAATAAATAAATAAATAAATAAATAAATAAATAAATACCTTAAAAAATTAAAAAAAAAAATAAAACCTTAGATGAAAAACCCAGAATATCATCCTCAACAGGGAAACACCAATAACTTTTCCTCTACAGCCAGGACCAAGACTGGGATGTCGCCCTCATCACTCTGATTTGACACAGCCCGGAATTCCGAGCCACAGCAATCAGACAACAAAAAGAAATAAAAGGCATCCAAATGAGCTAGGAAGATGTCAAGCTTTCAGTATTTGATGATTAATGATTTTCTGTATAGAAAACCCAAAAATCTCCATCAAAAAACTGCTAAAATTGCAGTGAACAGTGAGACACCTGCAGCCCAGTGTTTATAGCAGCAATGTGCACAATAGCAAACTTGGAAGGAGCCTCGGTGTCCTGGGACAGATGATGGATAAAGAGAATGTGGTCTATGTGGACAGTGGAATATCCCTCAGCCATCAGAAACGACAAATACCCACCATGTGCTTCGACGTGGATGGAACTGGAGGGTATGATGCTGAGTGAAGTAAGTCAATCGGAGAAGGACAAACATATGGTCTCATTCATTCGGGGAATATAAAAAATAGTGAAAGGGATTATAGGGGAAAGGAGAGAAAATGAGTGGGAAAAATCAGAGAGGGTGACAAAACATGTTACAAAAACATGACCCCTAACTCTGGGAAACGAACAAGGGTTAGTGGAAGGGGAGGTTGGCGGGGGTTGGGGTGACTGGGTGACGGGCACTGAGGGGGGCACCTGATGGGATGAGCACTGGGCGTTATACTATATGTTGGCAAATTGAACTCAAATGAAAAAATATTTTTAAAACTGCTAAAACTGATAAATTCAGTAAAGGATACAAAGTGAACTTGCAGAAATCTGTTGCCTTTCTATGCAACAATAATGAGGCAGCAGAAAGAGAAATGGAGAACTCAATCCCGTATATACTAGCACCAAAAACAATAAGGTAGGATTAAGTCTAACCAAAGAGGTGAATGCCCTGCACTGTAAATCCTATAAAACACTGATGAAAGAAATTGAAGATGACACAAACCAATAGAAAGCTTGAAGCTGAGCCATGCTATCTGCTCATCTCACCTCCACTGAGAAGTAAAGGATTCCACCCACAAAACGGGCTTTACATTTACACTCTTTAAAAACCACATTTTCTTAGGGACTTTTACACCAAACTGTCTTCTACAAGGTAGAAGTTCAGTAATGAGATTTCTTCCAGTACAATTTCACTTTATGTACTTCGATGAGTCCCTGAAGCTGTTGTGTATCACATGAGGTGTGTAGTCTGTCATTTTTTTCAAGTCTGAGGTACCGAGGGCAGAGCACACTTGATATTTTTGTTGCTTTCACAGTGTGATGACTTTTCCCGCCTTTATCTCCAGACCCAAGGACACAGAACAAAGGCAACAAAGATACGCACACTTTGAAATGTCAACAGGAATCTTCTGCAAGCCCAGGTTCTCACAGGAGCTATATATATATATAATTTTTAATTTATGATAGTCACACACACGGAGAGAGAGGCAGAGACACAGGCAGAGGGAGAAGCAGGCTCCATGCACTGGGAGCCCGACATGGGATTTGATCCAGGGTCTCCAGGATCGCGCCCTGGGCCAAAGGCAGGCGCCAAACCGCTGCACTACCCAGGGATCCCTGATTTTATATTTTTGAAACACCTTATGGAGGTATGATTGACATACAAAAAGTTCTCCGTAATTAACATATGCAACTTGACCCTGACCCTCAGCTGAATGTCTAGTTAAGATACACTCTGATTTAGAATATGACTCATAAATTATATGATGGCTTTTAGGAGCCACGGGATCCAGGACCAGCCTTATTCTCTTGACCAGGCTGGGTTCTAACACCTCCAGCCACGTGCCATCCACAGAGTGGCACGCGAGGGCAACAGTGAGTACACAGCGTGAGCCCCGCGCCCCCAAAGCTGAGGCTTCCCTCATCCTGTAAAACTTTGCTCGTTCAATGTTTACAGATCATTTTATAAATTATTAAAAGTGTGATTTTGTTGAATTTTTTAAAATCCAAACTAATTATTTGAAACTGTTAAAAGTATAATATGTTTTTTAAATTCTCAGATTTGAAAACACAAACAAACAAAAAAATTCTCAGATTTGGTCTCAGGGCAAGCAGATGGAAGACCCAGGGGCTGGGGAAAAGGCTGTTGTTATTGAATATATTCAGATCTACTTAGGCAACAAGTAAGATTCATATTCCACTTATTTTCAGAAACAATTCATGTTAAGTAACAAAAAATAGTGCAGTTCAGAGGAAAACGAAACAAGAATCAACAGCCTCAAGAAGTTGAGAAAGAGCCACACCCAGGAACAAAGAGCACATGCCCCAGAGGCTGTGCTCAGGCCAGTGTGCCCTCTGTAGGGCCTCTGTACCTAGAATGCCCCCGGGGCCCCGGGGGTCGGGTGGGCCAGAGCTCACACCCTGATGTTGAACTGTCATAACCAGTAGCGAGTCTCCCAGTCACTTCCTCCATGAGACACCCCAGTCCCTGACTCCTCCAGCCTGCTTCTCGGACTCCCATTCCTCTGTTCGGCCCCATTGTTTACTTTTCCCTTCATTTACATACTCTGTGTGTATGTTTAATTACATATTATTCTGTCATTTATTTTTTTTCTTTTTTTAAAATTGTTATTTATTTATGATAGTCACAGAGAGAGAGAGAGGCAGAGACACAGGCAGAGGGAGAAGTAGGCTCCATGCAGGGAGCCCGACGTGGGACTCAATCCCAGGTCTTCAGGACTGCGCCCTGGGCCAAAGGCAGGCACCAAACCGCTGCGCCACCCAGGGATCCCCTTATTCTGTCATTTAAATGTTTTGTCATGTTGTCAGTGAAATCATACTTTATATCATCCACCCTGATTTATAATCACTTGTTCCAATGCACGACCTAACTGGGGACTAGAAATACCCTCGCAGTGTCCTGGCAAGGTCCTCGCTAAACCAGCTCATCCTGCAGCTGTGGCAGTGAAGGCCTGATCCAAGCACTGCTATTTTTGTGCAAGTAAGATAGCACAAGGCAAATTAGCCAAAATCTTGGGTTTGGGTTCAGAATTGCTCATGGCCCCTCAGCCACATGAAATGGCATGTGGGTCCACCTTGAAGACACTTGCTAGTCCAATGTTGCCCTAAGGGAAGTCCTTGCAACAGCTGTTGTGTCAAACAGGGAGCTCATTATGAGAGGGGAGGATGAAAATCAGAATCCCTGAGATAGAATCCATCCTGGAGACTGCCTAGAACTTAATAGGAGTTCATCACATAGTTCTCGAATGAATAAATTAATCTAAAAACATTTCCTAATTTGATAAATGGTGAACCTGAAGCTCAGATTGACTCACCTCAGTCGTATTGGAAATCAGTGAGAGAGTCAATCTGAGATCTAAGATGACCTCCAGCATGATCCCCCAGAGTGGCTTTCACTGGAGCCACAATCACCCATTTAACCTTTCTGGACTCCCAGGCTTTCATGTGACTCTTCGTGTGGCATATTCCGTGTACAAAGGTCATGTCAGTGTCACAGAAGCCCCTTACACTGTTTATAACAGAGACTGTGATGTCAATGGAGTCCCAAGCCATAGGCCATCTCAGAGTTTGTCTGCAAAGATATGGTTGGTGGGAAACCCCCATGCTGACAGAGGGTAGAGGAAGATGGAAAAGGCAGAGCAAAAGACGTGGGTGCTCACTTCACTTCTAGCCCCAGAACACAGTGGTGTTCAGTAGGACAAGCCCCCCAAAATGCCCCCAGAACCTCCACAGAACTCACCCCTAAGGTCTGAAGCTGGGCTTCATACATGGGTCATGAGCACTCGTGGCAGCTCAGGGAGGATGACATGAGACATAACAAAGCCACAGCATTGACAGATGTGCATTCGTGGAGCAATGGATTTCTCCAAATATATTCTGAAAAAGGTAACAAATACACGGATACAACATTGATATTTTTAATTAAAAAGAAAGCCATACATATCACAGAGTAAAACTCTTTCAGTTAACAAATATTTATTGAGCAGCTACTTTGTGCAAATGTATAGATCTAGTCCTACCTGGGAGCTTGTGAACAGTGTGGGATATAATAAGTGGATCAAGCAGGGATGCTGGCTAAAAAGAGAACAGCGTGGGCTGAGGGGGCCATCGTATTCAGAGAGGCCCATTAGAAAGCCCCTGTGAGAAGGTGGCATTTGAGCCAAAATCAGAATGAAAGAGGGAGCAAATCCATCTGTGAGAAGAGCAACAGATTTTTATTAACTTTAAAGATAAAACATAAATGTTAAGACATTTTAACTTAGGTGTTGCTTTGGGACCTTTGGTTCTTCTCCTTAACTTTTTGGAATACATGTTTACTTTTCCTCAGTGTAAAACGCTCTAAAACAAATGTCTTATTTAAACATCTTTTATTAAAAGGCAAATAAATTAATCCTAGTAACCCCTAACCCTTAAGCCCTGAACCCTAACCTAGAGGTTGAGTACTGCATTAGTTTTCTACCAAAGTGTGAACAAATTTCCACAAACCTAATGGCCTAGAACAATAGAAATGTATTCTCCTCCAGCTGTGCAGCTCAGAAGTCTAATGTGTGTGGGGGCAGGGCTGTGTTCCTTCGGGAGGCCTCCATTTCCAGCCTCTACCTGGTGGAGGATTCCTGCATTTCATGGCTCACAGTCCCTTCCTGCATCCTCAAAGCTTCTAGAAAGGAATGCAGCTCTGCTGAGACCTTGATTTTAACTCAGCAAGACCTAGGTTGGACCTCTGGCCTAAAAAACTGACAAACATACCTGTGCTACTGTAAGCCACTACCTTGGTGGCAATTGATCACGCCAGCCATAGAAAACTAATCCACGAGTGAAGGTGAGTCTCAAATGCAGGTACAAATCCAGAGTGGAGGTGGTCAGAATCATGTTGAAGTTAGGTCAGAGTGTGGGTGAGGGTCAAGGACACCCTGAAGGTCAAGGTTAGTGTGAAAGTAAGCATCAGGGTGAGTAGGGTCAGAGTCATAATCAGTGCTTCAGGATGAATGTCAGGGTCAGTTTTAGGTAAATGGTCAGAGTGAATGTCAAATTATGACTCAATTTGAACATTAGGGCCTTGATTACTGTGAGGGTTGGATCCATTCAGGTTCAGGGTGAGAGTAGGTTCAAGGCAAAGTCACAATCAGAGTCAGAGTAAAGGTAGTAGTCATTTCTGGGTCAGTATCATGGTGAATGATGGATTCAGAATCAGGTGAAGGATATGCTGAAGGACAATACTGGAGTAAAGGTCAAAGTCAGATCATTTTCAAAGTGAGGGTCATTCCAGGATCAAGGATAGGGTGAGTGTAGGGTAAGGATCAGGGCCAAGTATAACCACAGCACGGTGGCTGCAAGAATCTTCCTGTTTTCCTCTCCTCTTTATTTACAACTGCTTTGACATTCATGACCAAGCAAAGATGCCTCTGCTCATCGCACCAGGACACCCAGATTTATACCCACCTGTGCAAAAGGAAGTAGGCAGACAGGCCCGTGAAGAGGCTTTCAGATCCAAGGAAGCTGATGAGCCTGCCCTACCCTGACTTGCTATGATTGGGAAAAGCACAACTGGAAAGTACAAAACAGGGTGACACTCACTGGAGTAGAGAATTTATTGTGGAAGCCCAGCCAGCCTGATGGGAAAACCAAGCACACCACTGAAGCAGGGTAGAGATGGGTTTGCAGGCAGAGGAGAAGGAAGAACTCGAGTCTGTCCTTCCCCAAGGCAACACTGGCAACAGCCTGCCCCTCAGTGCAGGTAGAAAGCAAAAGAGGTGAGTGGGTCCGTGACTTGGGGAGGTAACGGAAAGGGAAAGAGGCAGACAATGATAGCAAAAGGGATTGGAGGAATGTGTTCCCTACTGTCTGCTTCAAGATTTCAGCAGGATATGTGCCTGTGGATGTCTGGGAGTCCCCTCACTGCAGGATCCCACTACTGGGGCATGGGCACCCCCAAAGCCCTAGGTACAGCCACTCATCTAACCCTATTCTGCTGCAGCCCTGAGAGAAACCAGCTCATAGAGAAACCAAGAACTTGAGTGCCACCTTCTATAAAACAAAAGAGAGGTTTCTAATTGCCATCCAGTGGAAACAAAGCTTCTTGATCAAGGAAGGTGTTCACTACCTCCAATGCTAGGCAGAGGCACACTTCATCAAATGCTATGAAAAAGTAACAGGAATACAGTACCACAAAAAGGAGATAATCTGGAGATAATCTTCCAGTAACCCATCTCTCAGGCATCGAATATTGTAGTCTGACTGATAAAGCATTAAAATAGCTGTTATGGAGATATTCAACAATCTACAAGGAAGCTCAGATGGGCATTTCAAGGAACTTAGATATAACATTAAAGAACAGAAGGAGTTCTCTACCAAAGAGATTTAAATATTTTTTTAAAAATAACCAAACAAAAATTCTGGAGCTGGGGAATTCAACGAATAAGATGAAGACTCGTTACAGAGGTTAGGTAACAGGGGAGATCAGATGGAAGGAATGATAAAGGACTTGGGGATGGGAATTTATAAATGATTCAGGAAAGAACCAAAATTTATAAAAAGAAACCCTATGAGAGCTGAAAGGAAATGGGCGTACATGTCCAAGAAACTATTGGTTTCTTTATACAGGTCCAATAAAGCACCTATTATCTCAATGCAGAAAGACCTTCTCCAAGTAAAGTCACTCATATTTGATATTATAAAGAAACTGTCAAAAGTCAATCATAAAGAAAGCATCTTGAAGGCACCCAGGGAACAAAAGAAAGTAACTCCTGTTAATCTGTCTCATGTCAATTTGATTCTTAGTGTGACCTTAGAAGGACCTTGAGGAAACAGGACATTCTTGAATCCTTACATACTCGCAACAATCCATCACAAGGAAAAATTAAGGAAATGATATCATTAACAATTTCATCAAAAATAATAAAATAGTGGGATGTCTGGGTGGCTCAGCGGTTGAGCATCTGCCTTCAGTTCAGAGCATAATCCCAAGGTCCTGGGATCAAGTCCCACATCGGGCTCCCTGTGAGGAGCCTGCTCCTCCTTCTGCCTACATCTCTGCCTCTCTCTGTGTCTCTCATGAATAAATAAAATCTTTTTAAAAACGAAAAAGTCACAAAATAATAATAATAAAATAGGAAAAATTTAAGAAAGATGTGAATATTATATAATATCAAAACTATAGGATGTAGATTTAAAAAATGAAGAGACCAATAAATGGAAAGATGTTTTGTACTCACAGATTGTAAAATATTGTAAATTGTGCATTCAAACCAAAGTGATCCACAGATTCAGTGTAATTACGATGAAAATTCCAAAGGCATTTTTCATAAAACAAAAACAATCCTGAAATATGTATGAAACCACAAAGGAGGGATCCCCGGGTGGCTCAGTGGTTTAGCGCCTCCTTCAGCCCAGGGTGTGATCCTAGAGGCCCAGGATCGAGTCCCACGTCGGGCTCCCTGCATGGGGCCTGCTTCTCCCTCTGCCTGGGTCTCTGCCTCTCTGTGTGTGTCTGTCATGAATAAATAAATAAAATCTTAAAAAAAAAAAAAAAAACACAAGAGATCCTGCATAGCCAAACCCATCTTGAGAAAGAATAAGCCTTTATACAAAGCTACAGTAAACAAAAGGCTTGAAAGTGTTGAGATTAAAACAGGCAGGAGGATCATCACAGCAGAATGAAATAAACACAAGCGTCCACTTTCCATTGCTCTACAAGGGAGCCAAGCGCACCACGCACAGGACGCCTCCTCAATAAATACTGCTGGGAAAATCAGCCACAAGCAACCCAAGATAGTATGTTATGCAATACACAAACTCTTATGCCACACACAAAAAATAGCTAAAAACACACGTTTTCACATCAGGCCTTTCCTCTGCCACTCGCCGAGGACCACCCCTTCTTCCTTTACTGTGCACCGCACTCAGGAAGCTGCTGCTCCAGGCTACTCACCTCCTCCTCCCGCAGCTCCAGGCCCCCTCGAAGCCCAGGACTAGGGGCACCTCGGCGGTGGCCCCGTCCATGAGGATGCAGAGCAACGCCACAGGAGGAGTGCGACCCATCTTTGGCATCAGCACTGTTTGAGCGGCTAGAACAGACCAGGAAGCCAGGCTCAAGTGAAGGCCCAAGGCTGGGAAGGAGCCAGCCCTGTGCCCTGGCAGCAGGCAGGGGGGAGCCTCGCAGGGGACGCCCTTCACGGTCCCGCAGGAGCCAGCAGCGCAGCAGGCCTCCAAGCGCGCCTCCTCTTGCTGGTTCTCAGGACCCCCGTGGTTTGGCAGTGGTTGGCCTGTCCTGGTGGTAAATCTCTACTGTTCCAGATAAACCCGTCTTTTGCTGATAAAATAAATGGCATGTTTTGTTAAGGTTAACAGGCCTGATTCATTTTAAGGAAGAGCAAACAGAAAACAGCCTCTGAAAACTGCGCAGCAGCTGTGCTTGGCTGGCACAGGTGCACGTAAAAGGAAAGTGTCCGTTTGCACTAGGAGGAGCCGCGCGGGCCGGGTGGCCTGGGGCCACTGCTCCGCCCACGCCGCCGGTGCCCTGGGTGCCCCCGAATCTGTGGGAGGAGGTCCGCCGTGTTAGACTTGCTTGCTCCCCGCTTCACCCTTCGTCACACGGACGCATTAACAGTCCCAACGGGCCTCCGACCTAACGGGCTTTCTCCGGGCTGACCGCGCGCCCTGCGCTCGAGGACCGCCCACCGCGCGCTCTGGGCAAACCGCAGCCGCAACCGCTCCCGGCGGCCCCGTCGGGGTCACGACCCGGGCACCAGCCCCGGGAGCGCGGAGCTCGGCCGCAGCGGGTCCCCAAGAGCCGACACGGTCACGGAGCCCCGCTGGCCAATCAGCGGCCTGGACCACAACGAGGCTGCACGCATGCGCACCAGCGCCCGTCCGCAGCCGTTGGGACCCGGCCCGCCGCGCTCCGAAGCTCAGTGCGCAGGCGTGCCGCGGGAAGCCCCGCCCCCGGCGCGGGTTTCAGCCAATCCCCGCCGAGGCGCCACACGCCGGGCGCTGGGGAGCCGAGGCCGTGGCGGGGCGGCCGGGGCCCTCGGGCGTTGAGCGGGCGGGAGCCATGGAGCCGGCCGAGAAGGCCGGAGGTAATGCGGGGGCCCGGCCACTGGGAGGGGCGGGCCGGCGGGGGCGCTGCTGAAGGAAGGTCGGGCCGTCCACAGCCGTTCGCCCGGCGGCCGCGCCTCAGGAGACCGCAGTCGCTCCGCTCTCCTCGCGGGCGTCGGGCAGCCGGGGACGCGGGGGCAGCGCGGGGCTCTGCTCCCGGTGCCGGCCGCCGCACCAGCCCCGCGGGCGCCCTCGCGGCTCGCAGCTTGCGGGGGGAGGGGGGAGGGGGGAGGGGGGGAGGGGCAACGGAGGGGGAGGGGCAACGGAAGCGGCGGCCCCGCCCCCACCCCACCCCGGGGCGCCCCCACCCGGCCAGGACCGGCCCACACAGGGGGCGCAGCCTGGCGGCCCTAGTGGAACCTTCGGGGCGTGGGGCGGGGCTGCCCTCGGGCGCGGGCGGGGGGCGCCTCCGGGGGGCGCCTCCGGGGGCCGCGGGGAGCGTCCCTGAGGTGGGGCAGGTGTGCGGCGTCTTCGCGCCTCTGCCCGCCTTGGCTGCGGCTCCCCTGTGGCCTCGACGTCAGTGCGGGGGATGGGAGCCACATGTCCGCCTTCCGCCGCTTCTTAGTCGGTTTGACATTATTTTGAGATAAAAGTAAAACCTGGGGGTCACACTGCACAGGCTACCCTGTGCCCTGGGTGCTTTGTTCACAAGATATCAAGCGTCGCACAACAAGGTATGACGACCCCGTGTGGGCACAGCAGTCTGCCTTCCCCTGTGACGGCGCTGGCCATGCAGTAGAGGAAAAACCACTGCAGCCCACTGCCTGGTCCACTGATAGTCCCTGCGAAAATGGTTGCCCAGACTAACTGTAAAAACCATTTTGGAGTCCCCCAAATTTATTAACTTCAGAAAAATACAACCTTGTGTCTGATGAAAGGAAACACCCTCTTGTCCTCCAGTCCCAGCCTCCAGAGGCAACGACTGTTGAAGTTTCTTCTGTTATTCTGGCCAGAGGTTATCTAAACACGGTGTGCACGAATCTGTAGACTGACTGACGGTATGTTTCACTCTGGCCCTATGGGGTTCGCTCCACACCATTTTTTCCACTAGGGTCTCTTTCTCTGTTAGTACACACAAATCTACCTGTTCAGTGGCTGTGCGGCATCTTGTGGGGATAAGGCATAAGTTCTTGACTGCCGGGCATTCAAGTTGTTTCTCACTTTTGATGTAACAGGTATTGCTTCAGTGTCTTTACAGGCCTTGTGCATCCTTAACTGACTATATCTCATACATAAATCCCTAGATAACAGAATTATGGCCCCATCAGTTTCCACAGTCTTACCAGTATGTATGAGCTTTCCCACATCATCTCACTGGCCATTGTCAGATTTATTAATCTTTACCGATCAGATAGGTATAATATGTTATTTTCAACTCATTAATTATGATAGTTATCTCTTTTAAAATATTTAGTGACCATTTATATAATTTTTGCTTGACTGTCCTCTCCTTTTCTCCATTCTTATAGAGAAATGATTGTTTACCTTCTTTATATTGACTAGTTGCTCTTTAAAAAACGTATCATGGAAAAATTTAAGCATATTCAAAAGGTAAGAATAAAGTATAATTACCCCATGACCCCATCTTTCCACTTCAGTAGTTATCAGCTTTTAGCAAATCTTGTTTCTCCTTTATCCTCACCCATTCACTCCACTATTTCATTGGAGGATGACAGGCATGATAGCATGTCATCTATAAATATTTCCATACATATCTCTAACAGATATCCAAAATATAACCACAATAGTATTTTCATGTCTGAATAACAACTACAGTAATTCCTTAGTTTCAAATATCAAATATCCAGTCAGTTTTCTAATTTCCCTGATTGTGTCATCAATATTTTTTAAAGTACACAGGTTTGAATCAAGATCTAAATTAATGTCCATTTTTCAGATTAATTTATGTTCCTTTAATCCCTTTTAGTCTGCAAGACTTCCTTTCTTCATTATCCCTCAAAATCTGTTAAAAGAACTGAGTTGGTTTTCCTGTAAAGTTGCCAATCTGGATGTTGCTGATTGCATCCCCATGTGTCCTATTGCCTGTATTTCCTCTGAATTAGTATTTAGACTAGTGGATTAAAAGATATTAGTCTGACTTTTTTTTTGGCAAAAATAGTATATTATATTTTTACATCAAGTGGCTCATTGTATCCAGTTATCTTTATTGTGATGTTAATGCCATTAATAGTAATTGCCTAGATCTACCAGTTCATTTAGATATTAAGAATAAGAGGCAGCCCCGGTGGCTCAGCGGTTTGGCGTCGCCTTCAGCCCCGGGTGTGATACTGGAGACCCAGGATCGAATCCCACATCGGGCTCCCTACGTGGGGCCTGCTTCTCCTTCTGCCTGTGTCTCTGCCTCTGTGTGTGTGTGTCTCTCATGAATAAATAAATCAAATATAAAAAAGAATAAGTGCCTGTATTGGTTATAAACAGGTTAATATGAAATATTTTATTAAGAGGCTTCATAATAAGTGATTGTATATAGAATAGCTTTTTGTATTTTTTATGTTTAAATGAGATGTCTTAAATTTTCTTCTATTCTTTGAGATGCCTTGTATTTTCTGTTCTCAAGACTCTTTAGAACTCTCTAGTTAATTAGCCATCTGCAGTTAGAGTGATTTTTGATCCCTGTTTCTATATATATACGCCTTTTTATATATACCCCTCCTTTTTTTTTCTTTCATTATTACATCATGAGCTTTGAGCCAATCTTGAATATTACAGGCAGTGAAACTTCACCCCTCCCCTTGGCCTGAGTTTTATTAAGGGGAAATCTGTGGTATGATTTCACAATTGTAGAAGGTTGACAGTGAAACAGTCTGACTCATCTCATATTCAGTGTCCACCTCAGGACAAGAAGCAGGGGCTGCCATTGTGGCTGGGGACCTGAGCTCCCTCAGTCCCATACCAAAGTTGTTGGACCCTTACTCGGGATTTTAAAGCGTTTGGTTTTGCCTCCACAGGGCAGGCCAAGTCCTCCCAGAAAATTGAAGACTTGCTGGAAATGGTGAAGAAGTTGCAGAAAGGTCACATGTCTCCTGTAACTGAAGCACAGCCTGAGCTTTGGGATAAGGCAGAAATGGATTCAGTTCCAGACCCCACAATTTACAACCTTGGGAAATTAACTCATTTGTTCTCTCTTACTTTTAAAAATTAATTCTTTGAAGTAAAGATACAGCCCCATGATTCAAAATTACAGTCTGAGGGGATAGAAGGCAAAAAATTTTCCCAAAACCCTCTTGCTAGACACCCATTTGGCCCCCACTGCATTTAGTTAAATCCAGGGTTTCAGTGTAAACCTCCACCTTAGCTCTACTGCTCTCTGCAGCCCAGAGCTTACCAGACTCGTTCCAGCCATGTTCCCACCTCATGGCGGTGTCCCACCCCCACCTGGAAACTTCGCTTCCCATGATTGGGGACCTTCAAGAGGTCTTCCCATGGCTAAAGAGCATGCCCTACTCGTTCACTCTTTAATTCCTTGCCCGTCTATTTTTCTTGGCTACAATTTCTACAACCTGACTCAGTATCTCTATTTTTTCATTGCCTCCCCTGCCCAGAATAAGTTCCTGTAGGGCTCCCAACTTCCCCTTCCTGTCATCACTCAGCTTCCTTTCCTTCCTGCAGCGGGAAGCCTAGAGCCCAGGGTCGAAGTCCTGATCAATCGGATTAACGAGGTTCAGCAAGGTGAGCTCAGGGATTAGCTACATGATTTGCAGGTTCCTTGTTGAAAAGTGACTTAAGTATTTCATAGCAGATCATTAAACCAAGGATGGGTCCATTTAAATGCAACTGCTATAGTCATATTGTCCATTAACCTGGCGCTGCTGTCACCTGAGCCCCCCAAAAAAGGCATGGGCTCTGGAAGCCTCATTTCTTGCCTTAAAATCTGCCCCCCACCCAGATTTCCTTGAAGAGAAATGTGAAATGTCACTGTTTGCAGGGAATCGTGCAGTTGGAGGCTGCACTTATACATAGTTCTGCTTTTTGGCACAGCAAAAAAGAAAGCCAGTGAGGAGCTGGGAGAGGCCCGAACTGTTTGGGAGGCCCTGCAGAAGGAAATGGACTCACGTAAGCATACCAGGGGTTACCCAGAGGTCTCTGGTGTCAAGCCTTCCTGAACTCAACACTCTGGACATGTAGCATCCTTGCTGTGGCCAAGGGCTCCTGCCCCCTCTGCAGCATCAGGTCCTACCAGTCTCCTACTAGTAGGGTGGATAGGAGTATTCCCAGAGTCCCCTCCAAGCATCCTTCCACCTCAGGGCCTGTGAGGCGGTTCAGCCCCAGATAGTACAGGTCCTTCTTGCCACCCGTCATCCTAAGCCCTTACCTTGAATGTTCCTATCTCCAGTAGAACTCCCCCAGCCATCCCATTTAAGGATAGCACCCTGTCCCCACCGGATCACATTCCCCTTAGAACTTAATGTGTTTCTCCATAGCACATATTCCCAGTTCATCTCTCCTCTCCGTGTGAACACACTGGCCTCCACAGTTTCCTCAGTCAGCCATCACCAACCCTAGGGCCCTTGACTGCTTACAGGGAGTGTGGGCTCAACTCCCAAGGGTCCACATTTGGGGTTGGAGTAGAGCTGTCCCAAAGTGCCTGTGCAACCAGGGGCAGGTGCACTCCCTGAGGGTGCAGTGGGAGGTCTCCGATGCCTGAATGTGTTACTGTGTTTTCCAGTGAGTGGAGAGAAAGTACGCCTGAAAGAGATCTTGAACAAAAAGCAAGGTAATTGCAGCGACTCCATCCCCCTGCAGAAGCCAGTCTCTCCATAGTAGCTGAAGCCCTTTGAAACCTGAATTAGCTTGTATTCCTCCTGTGGCTTCTACCAGCCAGATGCAGGACTTGATCCTGGAACCCTGGGATCATGCCCTGAGCCAAAGACAGATGTTCAACCACTGAGCCACCGAGGCATCCCTCCACTAGACTTGCAGTAAATGACAAAGTCCCATCAGGTGTCCACAAGCCCACACATGATCTGACCCTATTTTCTACATCCAATCCTGATGTCTTGAAGGATTTTCACGTGGCCCTTGGCTCCTCTCCCTGCAGAGACCCTAAGAATCCTCAGGCTGCACTGCCAGGAGAAGGAGAGTGAGGCACAGAGGTAAGAGCTTCCACCTGGGCCTTGTTCTGCCCACCCCCTTGATCTGGGTGGAAAAGACACCAGGAAAATCAGCTCTGGACCCACGGTTGCATTATCTTCCTCTGTAAAAAAGAGAAGCTAGATGCAGGTCTTCCCACCTCAGTCCCAACAGCACACAGTAAGGGTACTCTGACTCACTCAGATAATCATTCATTTGCTAGAACTACCAAATTATTTCTGTGGTTTTATTCTATGCCTGGTACTCTTTCTAAAATAGGCTCCTTGGTTCTCTGTGCACTCATGTGTTCCCTCATTTAGGCATCTAGCCACCCAGTGTCTCCATCCACTTCAATATTCGTTAATCCATATCTCCACATAACCTTGATTTAGCTCATTTCATGACCCAGAGTCCCCAAGCCCTCGTATACCAACATTGGAATGGTGTGGGAAATTTGGAGGAGATTAGTTATCTGTGTGCTTGTGCACCTGTGTCCATGTTGATCTCCCTGATTTCACAACAGTATTTCCAGGGGACACGTGCCCATGCCCCCCCCATAAAGTGATCAAAGAAGGACCTCAACCTGGAAAGCCAGAACAGACCCCAAGAGGAAGCAGAAGCCCCACCCCAGCCCTCTCCTGGGGAGGTATTCAGAGACTGTGAGAGCTGCCTTGCCTCTTCCCAGGAAGCATACCATGCTGCAGGAGTGCAAGGAGCGAATTTCTGCCCTGAACTCCCAGATTGAGGAAGAGAAGAATAAACAGAGGCAACTGAGGTAAAGTCCCCGAGGCCAGGCAGAGTGGTGGTGGGTAATATTAGGGATGGGGCTTAGAAGAGCTGGCTGAGGTGAGGCCTGGAGCCTCAAGGTGGTGAAGGTGCTTCCCACAGAGCAGAGGACGTGGGCAACTTTCATATGGTCTATGCATGAAGACCCCTGGCTTGGGCCAAGGTGGGGAGGAATGTCTCAGCACATGGCTCCTCATCTTGTGTGGTTGGTCTGCAGGTTGGATTTTGAGGAACAGCTAGAGGATCTGATGGGCCAGCACAAGGACCTCTGGAAGTTCCATGTGAGTCACCCAAAGCCATTCCTCCCACCTTTCACATCTTCCCTGGCAGTCCCAGGCCCAAAACTCATGATCATGCTGCAGGCCTCCTTCCTCTCATCTGCCACCCCCAGCTCCTGAGCTAGCATGGGTGGTCATATGTCCAAATGGCCCTTAGCTCAATCCCTCGTCATCATCCTCACTGCCACCCGGTGTCCTTCTCTTCACTGGGCCTGCCCATTCATCCCTTCAGGGGCCAGGAGGAACCCTGATGAACCAAGGAGAGGTAATCCATAGAGCGGATAGGAGGGTGTGTCTGCAGCCATGACTGACACAGGGCACACAAGTGGGGATCCAGGCAGACCATCCTGACCACCTAGGAGTCCAGAGAGAATAAGTGTTAAGATGGAGGGGCTCAGTGAGGAGGCCACACAAAGGCAGGTGGAGCTGCAGTGCCAGGCTGGTAACTGATTCTCCAGGGAACAGTTGTGATTTGTAATGTTTTCGGGATGTCCTGTAAGAAATAGTTGCCTCAGACCTGATCTCAAAACTGGCAAAGTTCCTGAACATTAACCACCTCATGAGCCTCAAATGCAGCATCACAGGTATCAGGCGAGACAGTTCCAGGTGCAGACAGTAGCCAGTACAAAGGCCCTGAAGCTGGAACATGCCTTGTGTGCCCAGAGGCCCAGAATAGTAGGAAGTGAGGCAGGCTGAGTAGAGACCAGATCCAGATAGACTTCTCTGAAGGGCATGGGAAGAGGCTGGAACACATGGACAGGCCTCCTCTCTACCTACTCAGGGGCCAGAGCAGATGGCCCGGGAGATTGACACCCTGGACAGCAGCAAGGAGCACCTGCTCAAAGAAGGTGAGAGCGAGAAGGGGGAAGCCCTGATTTGCCCTGCACTGCCCTGCCGTACCCTGCCCATTGTCCCTTCTTGCTGCAGAGAAGCTTGTGGAGGCAAAGCTGGAAGATGTGAAGCATCGTCTGTGTTCCCAGTTTGGGGCTGACGGCTGCTCAACCATTGCTGAGGGGCTCTTTCTCCGCAGCCAGGAGGCTGCAGCTGCAGTGTAAGACCAAAGAGGACAGGGACAGGGAATGGGGTGGAGGGACGGAGTTTCCAGTGCTGATGGCCCCACCCTCAGGCATCTGTTTGAAGAGGAGAACAGGAAGGCCCAGGGGCTCCTGGATGCTGCTACACATCACCATGAGCAGCTGCAGCAGAAGTGCCAACAATTGCAGCAGAAGAGGCAGAGGTGGGCATGGAGGCCCTGCCCCCAGTCCCCAAGAGGAAGGTGGCTGTGAGGGCACCTCTGCTCCCCTTTCAGCTCATCTCCCCATTTCTTTACACCCTCTTGTCCCTTCTCCTCCCCCCTCCCCATACTGACCCCACCCCTTTCTGTCCAGGCTTAAAGAGGAGCTGGAAAAGCTTGGGATGCAGATCCCTGTTCAAGCCCAAAGCAAACAAGAGGAAGGGGCTGGCCCAGGAGAACCTGTGAGACCTGGAATTGGGTGGCAAGGAGCAGAGATAGCTCATAAAAGGAGCTGGGTAGAGGAAGGCAAGGAAGGGGAATCACAGAGTCCTCAAAGATGCTCTTTGGGGAAGGGTGTTCTCATAGGGCATAACCAAGACAGGAGTACAGAGGCTGGCAGTGGTGGGGTGGGAAGGGGCACATCCCAGTAAGGCTGTGGGCACAGGGGTGCACAGAGACTTCGCTTCTCAGACCCTGACCTCCCACAGGCCAATCCTAAGCTCCTAGGAGTCATTCAGGAGAAAGACCCAGAGATGCCCACCAAGGAAGGCCCTATGCCCTCTTAGGCAAGAAGGACTCTCCCTACCCTGGAGCCTATTCAGTGCCATGAACTTCAAGAAATAAAATTACTATTTCAGTACCACTGTCTCAGCTGAGTTTGTGCAGGGGTGGTAGGGCTTGTCCAGCCCAAGACCCTTGACCCCTGAGGCTGGGTAAAACCTTGGCCACATCTCCATTTGGCCTCAGCCAGAGTTCGACGGGAGGTGCCCAGTATGTGCTTCCCTAACCTCATAGTCTCTGCTCATTTCTAGGACTACACACCCTGTTTTGGATCTCCAGGCAGAAAGGTGCACGTTCTGCAAACTCACCCTGTGATTATTTGAATTTGTTACTGAGGCCTGAACTATACAGAACCTACAGAACCTGGAAATCCCAAACATGAGGAACAAGGTGCTTGGGATCTCAGCCAGTCCCTTACCCACAGTCCCCACCGACTAGCTGAGAAAAAAATAATTGGAAGCCAAGTGTAGTTTCTGCTCTTGTGGGCACAAAATACATAACTGACATACCTGTCTATACAACACAGTATGTTAGAATTTTCCATGTCCTGGGAGTCAGTCACCTGAGACTATTGTGTGCTTTTGAGGCAGGTCTCAAATCAAAAAATGTACTCCCCAAAAAAAAAAAAAATGTACTCCCCAAATCAAGGGCAGCAAAGGTAGTCCAAGTCTGGGATCCTAGGCCAAAATGCAGTGACTAAAGTAGAGATCCTTCCCTTGGAAGGCTCCCACATGCCAGTAGGGAGGTAACATGACAGGAGAGGTCCAAGCAGGCCACCAGTGTGGAGAGCACTGTTTCCACGAAACAATGGGAAAACCTAACCTGGTGAGAAATTATTCATTCAGCCAGACAGTAAGCATCAGCCTCCCAGTTTTCTACCTGAGGTGGGGTTAATCAGACCTGTGTCATAAATGAATAGGTAATCTCAAAGTAACTCCTGCATCTCCTGGAAATTAATATTTTTCACTGCATGCCGGTGGAAACATCACCTTTAAGAACTGCATCTCAGCCAAGCCCATGATGCCCATGATTGTAGCATCAGGTTTAGATCTTTAAAACAGGACACACAATTGCTTCAACAGATGAATGAAAGGCTTTGGCAAAATCCAACACCTATTTACATAAAGAAAAATTATAAACACAGGAATAGAAGGTAACTTCATTTATACTTGGTGGTGAAGTGTTAGAAGCATTTCAGGCATATTTAAATACTATTCATGACATTGAAGTTCTAGACAGTGAAATAGGACCAGAGAAAAAGGACTGGAACCTTCCCCTACCCCTGCTCACAACCACATGACTATCTGCCAAAGAAGAAAGAAAATCCTTCCTGCTAAGCCTTGCAATCTCCCTCCAGGCCCTTTACTTGGAAACCCAAAGATCGTGTCAGCTGGAAAAGGAGAACTGTAGCCCCATCACCACAGTGGGGCAATCAAGAGTGGGTTCCTAGCTGAGAAACACACTAAAATCCATAGCTGGTGGAGTCACTTACAAGGTTAAGGTAAAGGCAGATGACCTAGAAGAGATTGTTCAAAGATTAACCTAGACAAAATACCAAGGAGCCAGGACTCGCTAGGTTTGAAAATAAAACTGTTCCTCCTTCCCAGCTTCTCCAGTTATATCAGGCTAAAGATCACTTTCAAGACACTACCAGCAAAATGGAGCCACAGAGTAAATCTCAGACCAAGGGTGCTGCTTTAAGACCCTTCCTTGAGACTCTTGGGACACCTGGGTGGCTCAACAGTTGAGCGTCTGCCTTTGGCTCAGGACGTGTTGTTCCCAGTTTGGGGGTCGAGTCCCATATCAGGCTCCCTGTGAGGAGCCTGCTTTTCCCTCTGCCTATGTCTCTGCCTCTCTATGTGTCGCATGAATAAATAAAATCTTTAAAAAATGACCCTTCCTTGAGACTCCTAAGAGTGCACCTTGTATATTCTCACAGATGATAAGGCTTTTACAAATCTCAGAGGCTCTGTCCCCACATCACTCTCAGGTTGAGGTAGAGTGGATCCTGTTCCAGAAGTATGGGGCTGGCTTTCGTCTAATAGAGTGGACAGTAGTTTCCTGTATCAGAAATCCAAAAACTTTTTTAAAGGAATCAAACCAATTTCAAATGAAAGGTTTAGAAACAGCTCAAATGAAGAAACTAGTTTTAAAAAGGGGGGGAGGTATGTCTTGTAGAAGAGAGAAAATGACTGAGTGCAGAATCCAGAACCTTGGAAGTCATCCCCAGAACCACTGCACCCTAATCCAGGAAATGATGGTGTGTCCTGCTAGAACCCAAAGTTTCTATGGACCACAGATGGCTAAGTGCCTCCCGATTCCCCTCCCCTTTGAGTGGACCAGCTGAAACTCCCATCTCCGTGCCACCACCGTGTGTCGTGTTGTGCAGGGCCCTAACTGGTCATGTCAGGTCACATGGCTTCAGCTTAAGAGCAACCACACAGAAGGGACTGCGCCCAAGACCGAGTACAGATGATGTCCTAGATTTTGAGCCAAGCAGCTTTATAAACGGACATCCTTGAGTTTTAAGTTTTTATTTATTCATAGAGACACACAGAGAGAGAGAGGCAGAGACACAGGCAGAGGGAGAAGCAGGCCCCATGCAGGGAGCCCGACATGGGACTCGATCCCGGGTTTCCAGGATCACACCCCAGGCTGCAAGCGGTGCTAAACTGCTAAGCCACCAGGGCTGCCCAATCCTTGAGTTTTAATATAGTTTTTATATGTAAGTGATGTGAACTCTATCACCAGAAAGCAGATTGTATCCACTCAATTTTCCAAATATGGCCACATTACTATGTCCCATCCCACATACTCTTTTGTAAGATGCCCTTCTGTCAATAGTTGGAATCTATTTCTCCACTACTTAAGAGTCTTCATGGGCCCTGTAAATACAGACTAAAGAAATGCAGAACAGACACTGGCTACTTAGCAGTAGTACTGGTAAATGTCCCCTTGGAGGCTAAAATCACTCCCAATAACCAATGGTCTATACTGTTTAGAAAACTTTTTTTCAATACATTATCATTTCTAGCTGAGTTTTTATAAACCTTGCTGAAACTGATCATTTTCCCTTCATGAGAAATTCACTAACAAACACAAAATTCGTTCTCTTGAAAACTTGGACAAATTAAAGATATTTATAAGGTTTCACTTTATTCTAAGTGCTCATCTTAGTGAGTCATCTCTGATAAAGGCATTCCTGCCTTTATTGGATTCTTCCTTCCTATATTTCTTTAATTTTTCCATATATTGACTTGGGTTTAAAAGATGACCCACAGGTTCTTTCCTGTGTGAATTTCCTACACACGGATTGGTAACTCCTCTCCTATCTCAAAATCATAAAGTGAACTCGCTACAGTGGACTGGTAGTGTTGTAGATGTGTCAATAGGGCAATAAAAGGGTCCAACAGTGAACACTTCTCACTCAAGTAAATATAAGCAAAGATTTCTGAAGTAGAGTTGAGAAGACCTCTGCCTTTCTGCCCTAAGTCATGGCTGTGATCTCCACCCTGTGGCCCCCAAAACAAACTTGTGTGTAACCTGTGCTTCAGGAGCACAGGGAATGAAAAAATCAGCAAATGCAAGTAAGTTTTTTTGGTGGCAAGTCATAGATGTAATGTTTGTAATTTATATTCATATCCTCTTGGCCAGAAATCAATTACATGGTTCCATCCACAGTTAAGGGAGGCTGAGGAATGAAGGCTGTGTGCCCAACACAAAGAGAAAGTGAGTTTTGACATACACATAGCCAGTCTCTGTAATACATGACTTTCCCCCAGTGTGAGTTCTCTGATGTTTGCTGAGGTGTGATTTCTGAGAGAAAGTTTTTCCACATTCATGACATTCATAGGGTTTCTCTCCTGTATGAGTTCTCTGGTGCACAGTCAGGGCTGACTTCTGGTAGAAAGTTTTCCTACATTCTTTACACCCATAGGATTTCTCTCCTGTGTGAGTTCTCTGATGTCTATTCAGAGCTGATTTCTCACAAAAGGTTTTCCAACAGTCCTTACATTCATACGGTTTCTCACCAGTGTGAAGTCTCAGATGCACAGTGAGTTTGGCTTCACACAGAAGGATTTCCCACATTCATTACATTTATATGGTTTGTCTCTTGAGTGAGTTCTCTGATGGACAGTAAGAGCTGGGCGATGGCCAAAGGACTTCACACATTCTTTACATTCATATGGTCTCTCTCCTGTGTGAGTTCTCTGATGTGCAGTGAGAATTGACTTATGGAAGGTTTTACCACAAGCAAGGCACTCATGATGTGTCTCCCTATTGTGAACCCTTTGATGTACAGTGAGGGCTGACTTCTGGTAAAAGAACTTCCTATACACATTACATTCATAGCGTTTCTGCCCTGTGTGTGTTCTCAGATGTACAATGAGTTTTGTCTTCACAGAGAAGGATTTCCCACATTCATATAACACTCATATGATTTTTCTCCTGTGTGGATTCTCTGATGAACAGTTAAGTGTGACTTATGGCAGAAAGATTTCTCACATTTGATACATGCATAGGGTTTCTCCCTGGTATGAGTTCTCTGATGGATTGTAAGAACTGTCTTACTGATGAAGGTTTTTTCACACTCGTTACATTTATAGGGTTTCTCTCCTGCGTATATTTTCTGATGTTTACTGAGATTAGACTTTTTGTAGAAAGTTTTACCACATACATCACATTCAAAGTTTTCTCTCCTGAGTCCTTGAAAACTGAGGGAGGTGTAATTTCTTGCAGAATTATCCCCACTTTGATTACATTTATGGTGATGTTCCTCAGAAACAGCTCTAGGAAGATTCAGTTGTGTTGGTTTCACACAAATGGTGTTCCCCCATTCGTTATATCTACAGGGATTCTCCCTCATGGAAGTTCTCTCTTGGGCAAGGAGAGCAGATTTGTCATAGGCTCTCCAATATTTATAGGCAGTCTCTCCAGTGTAAGCCCTGCTACAGGTAAAGAATGTTGTCTCCTTGTTGAAGCCTTTCCCTTGCCCAACAAATTCAACAAGTGGCTGCAAAGTCTGATCCTTCTGATGACAACTAAGAGGCCCAGAACACCTGAGGGGCTTCCCAGTCATATAACTGTCCTCAGGCTTCTTTCTATCATGCATCTCATCAGGCTCACTGGGGAGAAACATGTCCTGACACACGTTAAACTCCTCTGGCTTCGTTCCTGAATAGTTTCCGTCATTTATAATCAGGTTTGAGATGTGGATTGCACTCAAATTAACTGGTTTTCCCAAGTCGGTTCTCTCCTCAGTTGATGTTTCCTGGTTGGAGAATCCAAATTGGCACAAACGTCTGCTCTGATGCTCCTGTTGGGTCTCCATCAGGTCATTTGCAGTCTGGACATCTAAAATAAGACAAAGTAACCATATCTGTGAATCGCATCTAAGCACTTCTTATGGAATGTTTGTGTAAGAATAAAGAAGTTTCTTTGCATTGCAGTAGAATACGACTTTTAAAGACTCAATAATGGGTATGATTATGATAAACATGATTTTTCTTTCTAATGAATTAACGTAACACATTACACTAACAGATTCTCTAACATCAAAGCATGGTTTTATTTGTTCATTTTGCCTATTTAAGGTTTTTTTTTTCCCCTTTCTGGGTCCACTAGGAAATATCTGGTCACAATATTCACCTATTCCCTAGCCAGGATTCTCAGCTGAGTTCCTTCAACTGCATTTCTGTCCCTGTTCTGTTTCCTGCTTTCTCTCATAATACCTGTGAGTTCCTTGTGCTGGGCTTTTTCTCATCATTCAGCCTTGCAGATGGCAAGATCTTCCTGAATCGGTTACTCTAGGATGCAGGAGAGGGCCATCTGTCGTTACCTAAACAGGTATATTGCTTAGGGACAAGGTTTATTTTTTTACTCCTCTATGGATGGCTATGGGCACCTGTGGGGTTTTTCAAAGGCATCATCTCTACTTCTTCATGCTAGCCAAAGACAGCTTTCTTTTTTTTTTTTAAGGATTTTACTTATTCATGACAGAGAGAGAGAAAGAGGCAGAGACACAGGCAGAGGAAGAAGCAGGCACCACCCAGAGAGACCGATGTGGGACTGGATCCCGGACTCCATAACAGGTACAGAAAACTCTGGTCATCACTGTGCAATTCCTCCCTTCTGGTCTAAAAGATTTAGGTTCTGCTGTGCCCACCAACTGAAAAATCTTCTTCTGGATCCTACTTAGGTAGGAAAAAAAAAAACAAAAAAAACAAAAAAACAAACAAACTCCTGGCATTCTCACCCACAGTTTACAAATGTCCATACTGGATAATTTAGTTTCTAAAGACTTCTATCTTGCATTTCAGAGTTTCAGCTGTCCTATAGTTCTACTGAAACTGGAGTCACACACCTTTCTCTTTTTTAACAATGATTTCCACAAAAGAAGGTAAAAATGCTAACTTCAGATTCCAGTCCCCAAGTTTGAGTACCCTAACCTAAACACCTCATTCTACTAGACTTCAACCAATAATCTCTAGTTTCTCCTCTCATGTCATGGACCACCTCCTTCCATGCTCAACAATTTACTGGGTCCTCCTTTGTTTCATGATCTCTGATGCAGTCATTCACAAGGTTCCAGCTGGACCTCTTCTCTCAATTCTTAATAACTCCCTAGGCAACTTCCTCTAATCCTACCCAGTTTAGGGTTAATAATTCCCTAATTTACATCTCCAATATGGTGATGGATATCCATACCCTACTCCAGATTTTAGGTGCACCATGTATGACATATGGAAATGGAAAATAGTCATCTCAGTTGAAGCTCTACCAATGTAAACACTTAATATCCATGAAAATGCCTTCTGAGAATCCTTCAAACAATAATACACATTTTTCTTTCTCTTGTCCTCATTAAATATCCTTTCCAGTTCTTACCTCACTACTTAACCATGCATATTTGTTTCATCTTCCCTCTCAAGAAACTTCACATTCCATGAAAAGGACATTTCTTTGATTACTGTTCTTTACACAACAAAAATGACCAGTGCTTAAAATTTTCCACTTAACATGCCAAAAGATTAAACCAATGTATGAATAAATGCCTGAAAGAAAACAGTCCTTGAAAATAGACAAAAGGAAGACATTAAGAATCTAGGGATTGTAACTAACCAAGAAAATATTCCAAGAGATGCAGCTAGGTACCACATTTTGGTAAGTCTAAGAAAATATACTTGGTAATTTAAAAAAAATGGGGATGTCTGTGTATGAGAGTAAAGAATTCATGAGTCTGATACATGCAGACTCACTATCCTAAGGTCTGGACCTGGGAAAAGCACTGGGGAAAACAGCCCAGCATGGCCATGGCCAGCATCTACTGGGCTCTCCTCTTCCCAGACGCCTGCCCAGTATGCACTCACTGACCTGGGAGGCTCTGGGCTGGGGGTTCCTCTACAATCCATGGCTCTGCTCCTAGCTCCAACCTGATGATCACCTCAGGCTTTGTCATACAGTTCCCTGTCGATCAGAAATAAAGAGGGACTCTTAACAAACTGCTTTGGTTCACGGCCTTTGAGGAATGAAAGGAGCACCGCTGCAAGAGCTGTACAATGAAGGGCCAATGTGAACCTCTGACTAGAGGGGTGAACACACATTCTTCTGGGCCTTGAATCTTAAACCTAAGAAACATTTAATTTCACAAACAGTTGCACATATACCAATGAAGAAAAAAGTGGACACTTTCACTCACCCAAAGATGCCAGGCTACTGTAGGTCTCCAGCATCACGAACCTGTACAGGGTCCACTGAGCATGATCCAGGTCCTGCCACTCCTCCCAAGTGAAGTTCACAGCCACATTCTCAAACGACACCAACTCCTGTAATGACACATGCCTCAATTCAAGGCATTAGCCTGGATCAGAACAGGAGTCTGGGAGTTCACTCTTCTTTGTGTGTTTTATCTTGTACAAAATACAGCATGATCTGTACTCTGCACTGTGGGGTAAAGAGAAACCACAGTAGAAATTTCCTACCTCAGGCTGTAAACAGCAGCAAAAGAAAGCCACTGAACTTGAAGATGGATGAACAGATTTTTCTAATCTTAGACACAGAGAAAGAAAATGAAGAAAAATGGAACGAGGTTTAAAAACAAGTTTAACAACAGTCTAACAACATGTAATTGGAGTTCCATAAGTAAAGAAGAAAGAATTGAGTATTTATGTATTATCAGAAACAATTACTACAACCTTCACAAATTTTGTGAATGATAGTAATTTACAAACCTAAAAATTACAATGACCCATAATTAACTTAATAAAAAACTACTCTAGGCACAGTACAATCAAACTGCCAATATCCAAGGATAAAAAAAAAAAGACCTTGAAAGCAGCCATAGAAGGAAGAGCACATTCAGATAAAAATACATATGAATGATGAGTAACTTATCAGAAGCAATGGAAAAAAATATCTTTCAAGTGGTGAAAGGAAATATCCTTCAATCCATGATTCTACATCCACTGAAAACTTATGCTACAAAATTGAGGTGAAATGAAAACATTTTCAGATAAACAGAAACTAGATAATTCACCATCAAAAGATGGCACTATAGTGATAAAGGACATTCTCCATGGTTGAAAGAAAATGACAGCAAATAACAATATGGATCCATAAGACAGAATCAAGATTACTAGAAATGGCAAATGTATAAGTAAACATAAATAATTAAACATTTTTCTTCTTTTGGTGTCTATAAAATACATGGTCCTTTAAAGAAAACATACAGACTCAAGATGTACCTATGTATGTACACTATTGATAGTACAAATGATAGGGTTGGAAACAGATTTATACTATTCTAAAGTTCCTTTATGGTGTATGAAATAGGGCACTACTGCTCTAGTATGTTGTGATAAAGATTCATATTATAAAACTATATACAGTAATGAATAAAAAAGTTAAGGAGTGAAGCACAGTGTTTAAATTTGCTATGGCTGCCACATCAAAAATATAAAAATGGTTTAGCCATTTGGAAGACAGTTTGGTACTGGATTCAAAAGTAAACACAACCTTTCAACACACAATCCAGTAACTGCACTTCTGGTATTTACCTAAAGGAGCTGAAAACATGTCCACATAAAAACCAGCACATGGATGTATTGCAGCTTTATTCACAATTGCCTAAACTTGGGACGCGACCAAAATGTCCTTCAATGGATGCATGAAAATGTGGTACATTCAGACAATGGAATATTACACAGCACTAAAGATAAATGAGCTATCAAGCCATGAAAAAAAAAGGAAGAAACATAAATGCACCTTAGTTAAGTGAAATGAGCACATTTGAAAGGCTATGTACAGTGTGAGTCCAACTACATAAGACTCTGTAAAAGGCAAAACTATGAAGACAATAAAAACAACACCAGTTGCCAAGGGCTATGAGTAGGAAGAAGGAGTGGAAGGAGCACGGAAGATTTTTAGGACAATGATGCTACTCTAAATGACTACAATGGTGTGTGACTAAAAAACAGATACATCATATTATACATCTGTCCAGATCCTGATGCCAGATGAGATTAGTGGGAGAGAAAAAGGAGTACAGAAACCCCACTTTGGCCTTTTGAGTCCCTGGCTGAATGGAAGAACTATCATCCATGAAAGAAGAAAGGAAGATATGGTTTTCAGGTGGGACTCGCTCAGTTTGAGGTGCCTTCTGGATGGCATCAAAAAAGTCACTCACCAGGGAGCTGAACCCATAGTCTAAGGGCGAGGGAAGAGGCCCAGGCTGGAGAAAGAAACTGCCCAGCACAGAGGGCCATGCAAGTCCAGGAAAACCATAGTGTGTGAATGCAGCGCAGATGTGAACACTTGGATGAGCCATGTTCAGGATCGGACACAAACAGAAGAAATCATCAGGGAGGCTGCCACAGAAGCTAACAGACAAGAATGTCTGGAGAGGGATGCCTGGAGGGGCTCAGTGGTTGAGCATCTGTCTTTGGCTCAGGGCGTGGTCCTGGAGTCCTGGGATGGAGTCCCACATTGGGCTCCCCTCGAGGAGCCCACTTTTCCCTCTGCCTGTGTCTCTGCCCCCCCCCCTCTGTCTCTCATGAATAAATAAATAAAATCTTTAAAAAATATATCTAGGAGAAGATCCCAGACAGTAGTTTCACTGCCACAGATGATGCAAGGAAGGCAAAGCCTACAGCACAGTCACTGAAATGAACTATAATCTGGGTTGATATGCAGGCTGTAGGTTACCTCTTCATTTAGAAGACATGAATTAAGATGGCACCGCAGAGGTTAAGGTACAAACGGGGCGTGGAACTCTTTGTCAGAAAACACAACTCTGAACAGTCTGATGCATAACCTACACAGACGGACTGGCTGAGAGATACATGTGGAGAGTGATTTAAAGGACCTGCAGTTGACTCAGTCCTGCAGACATCCCAAGGGCCAGCCGTGGATCGAGAAGGGCCTTCCAAAAGTTGTCTGGGATGCTATTTTAGCAAACCTTATTAGGCAAGTTGTGTTTTTGCACCAGTAGCCATCACCACTGCAGAGTCCTGGAGTGTTTATTTCCAGATTGGTAGTGCAACACTGTCCACTACCTCATCCGTGTGACCAACAAAGACACCACTTCAGACTTCTGTGCCCGCAAGTTTTCATGTCCCATGACAACATGGCACGCTCTCTCCTAAAAGACATAACCAATGTGTGTCTGATGCCACAGCATCAGAAAGACCAGAGACCAATGTGTATTCACCTTGGATGACTCTAAGGTCACATAACCTGCCCATATCCATGTGGCACCTTTATCGTGTTTTTGTGTATCTTCCTGAAGATGCATTTTCACTTATTTTTACTTTTCTATTTAAAGGATGACCCCTTCCTCATCAAGCACCACGTAAAACAAACTGAGGGACCACCAAACAAATAAACACACAAACCACTCACCAGAGATGTATTCATCTTCTGTTGCTCTTGGAAAAGCAGAGGACTCTGGAAAAATAGCTGGGAGAGAAGGCGAATGGACTAGAGTCATGACAAGACTGCTGTGGCTTGCTCCCAGATCCTGGATTCACTGGTTGGAAGCTCTCTACACAGCAGCTAGAAAAGACAACTGACAGAGAGAGAGAGAGTGAGAGAGCTTGAGAGGGGACTGAGAGAGCCCGCCAGCCTTCTCTGGGACAAGAGTATTTTACACCTGGAAAAAGGGCAGGAAAGACCCTATTGGAGGAATACCCACAAACCCATGAATTTACACATACGGTATAGCCTTAGTTAATTAAAACACATATTTCCCACTGACTTATTGACAGTAACAGTAAGAATCAATTTAAGATTTTGAAGATATGGGACTCCTGGGTGGCTCAGTGGTTGAGCATCTGCCTTCGGCTCAGGGCGAGATCTTAGGTCTTGGGATCAAGTCCCACATCGGGCTCGCTGCAGGGAGCCTGCTTCTCCCTCTGCCTGTGTCTTTGCCTCTCTCTGTGTGTCTCATGAATAACTAAATAAATTCTTTAAAAAAAAGATTTTGAATATGTTTATTAAAATAATGGTTGTTTAGCCATGCTCCTATTAATAGAGACATTACACGCAGGGCTTCACAGTGGTGTCTCTGTGAGGACACCTGTGTTTTAAATACCTCATCTTCACAGAAATTACCATCCTGTCACACAACACTTTTGGCTTATGACTTTATAGGAAAAGATATATGTAATGTACACGGTGCGGTCTGTTGTGGTTCTCAACAACTTGTTCCCATGTATTCATCACCTCCAACACTGACCTGGGCTTTACCTTCTGACTTGCTTTCATCTAGGGCACCTCAGCACACGTGACCCCAACACAGGATGAAGGGCACTTTTCCACGAGAGCTTACCTACCTCCTTGGACCACTATCATCTTGGAAGACACCTGGGGCTCACCTAGTAGGGACACATGGCTTGGCCAACAGCCAGTACGAACCACCAAAAACAGTAAACAAAGTCCTCTTCCACCAACCACCAACCACCAAGCTTAGTCATGGCACCAGAGGACTACGGCCTCCATCGTGAACCAGGCAAACACTAGCACAGGACCTGATCATGTGACCCTAGCCCCAGGTGCGGAGCCACGGGACTTCAACAAAATAAGAGGACTGCTGCTTACAGTCGCTAAATGTGGTTGGCCTGTCACCCAGCCCGTGCTAGAGGGATACATCTAAACCCCCAAACTCAGTATGTTCTTAGTAAAATTACACAGGGCCAAGTTGAATTAGATGTACCATCACCAGAAGCTGACAACCACACCCAGAACTTGTGAACAGCTAAGGAAGGTGCACTCGGTGGACTTCAGTGAGGCTGCTGGAGGTGAGAGGCCACGGAGTCACCCGGAGCCCGGCCGCATCTCAGACGACTGTGTCCTTTGCTCCGCCAGGGGCCTCTGCTGACCCCCATTAGGCACGAGCTGCGCTGTATCTGTGCCCTAAACAGCAGTCTAGCCGGGAAGGTAATGCAGTCGCATTCTCCCATTTTACACACTTGAAAACGCAAAACGGGGTCCTGACGTTGTGCCGAGGAATTTATGGCCTTCACAGATCCCTGGCGCTCAGGGTGAAGCCCCCGGATTACGGACGCCTGGGGCACACGAGGCCTGGAGCACACGGAGCCCGGGGCACACGAGGCCCAATGCACACAAGGCCTAGAGCACATGGGGCCCGGATTACAGACGCCTGAAGCACACGGGGCCCCAACGCACAGGGGACCCGGCGCACACGAGGCCCGGAGCACACGGGGCCCGGAGCACACGGGGCCCGGAGCACACGGGGCCGGGGGCACACGGGGCCCGGCGCACACGGGGCCCGGCGCACACGGGGCCGGAGCACACGGGGCCCGGAGCACACGAGGCGGGCAAAGCCACGCGGCAACGGGATGCGCACGTTTCCGGCGAGTCCTTCTCGGGAGCGGCTGCTCTACGTTGGCTGCATTATCGGAAACGACGTCAGAAGCAAGCACGTGCCCTGGCCTCGGGGCGGCAGGAGCGACGAGCCCGGCCGCCCCGTGGGGCCGACGTTCCGGGCACCGGCTCGGAGGCTTCGGGGAGGGAAACGCGAAGGGGGCGTCGCGAGCCGGGCACGCGGCTTCTGCCGCTCGGGCCGCCGGGCACCTCCCAGGCCTGGGCCCGCCCGGCTCCGCCCGGCCCGGGGCTCCGACGGCGGGTGCGACCTCCCAGCTCGTGCCCCGGGGCTCCTGCGCCTCTGCTCCGCGGCGGGCGGCGCCCAGGTCGGGCTCCCGTCCCGGGCCGAGCGGCGCTGGGAGCCCGCAGCTAGCCGCCCCCGACGCCCCCTGCGAGTCGGGCCGACCCGGCCAGCGGCCCCCGCGCTCCGCTCCACCGCCCACGCGCCCGGCCGCCGCACCACGCGGGCCCAGGTCCCGAGCCGCCAGGCCCAGGGCCCGCCGTCGCCATCCGCGCTCGCACCGACCTTCGGGGACGCGGAGCACAAGCCAGAGCCCTCGGCGGCAGCGGACCCACGGCGCCGGGACCCGGCGGGGAGCGGAACTTCCGGGCGGAAGAGGCGCGGGGCCGCAGTGCGCGGGAGGACCCCGGAAGACTCCCAGAGTCCCGCGCGGGAAACCCCTCGCGGACTACATTTCCCACAAGCCTCTGCGCTGCGTCCCTTAGCAGCTTGGGAAGTGACGCGTGGGGGTGTGACGGGGTCTCTACCCACGTGGCGGAAACGGGGTTCTGGTTAGTTGTGAAGTCCTGGTAAAATGGTAAAATTCTGATATAGCGGAAATATTCCATCACATGAAATGTCAGCTTTGTTAGTCGTACAATGATAATATAGTTCTAGAATTCACTGGGGTATTTTTTTCCACTTGCTTCCTAAAGCATGAATAGTGAAATAGCACCATGTCTGCATTTTATTAAAGAACTTTAAAAGCAGATACGGCAGCTCTTGTTACTTTGTTAGACTAATATTTTTAAAACACATCGTGAGGTTTGGTTTGGCGAACCAATGTTCATTAAAAGCCTACACTGGAAAGTGAAATAGAGAAGTTCATTACTCACAGGTTGGAGGAACTGTACCTCATGCTTCAAGGGGACCCAAGGCGAGGACAAGACGGGGTGCGGGCAGAAGAAGTTCAGTAGAACCTGGAGCACAGGCCTTCCTTATCATCCTCCCTTGACTTGTTTGGAGTTCCAAAGCCAAGTCCACATGGGTCGCTTCGAACCTAAAAGAGTGGAGTTTTGGTATGGTCCATGGGGTCCCTTACCTAAGGGAATTAGGAGGTGAAGGTTCTGGCAGGACCAGGAAGGCCTGCTGCAGAACAGCACATCGGCATTGAGCCTCTGCAGATTGTTATCTAGGGCAGGGCTAGTGTTAGTATGAGGTCCCAGCATGCCCCCTGACCACACAAAATGAATGCGGAGGCAGCAACTTCATGGAGCAGTTCGTCTAAACACTGGACACCAATACCCTATGAACCCATTAAGTAGATACTCGTTCAAGTGCCTTCTTAGCCGGCATGAAGCAGCCTCATAAATAGATGCTATTCTCACCCACTGAAATAACTTCTAAGCCATCGAAGGTTGCTATTCCACTGTTGGAAAACTTCCTCTAGTGTATATACAGGAATAAAATAATTGGGTCATAGACTTAGTGCCCTCCAAGCAGAGAAAATTTACATTTCCAGTGTCTAGTAATTACTTGCCAAGAAACTCCAATAATTTCTCCATTCATAAATTTTATCAGAGTCTTTATTTTCCTGGGAGTTGGATTTAAACATGGGCTTCCCGGAACTCCCTAGTTTCTGTGACACAGTAAACAAATTCAACACACTGCTTTTTGCTGTCACTGCTGCATTCTAGAAAGAGGGATACAATGGGTTTTTGTGATTGGGTTGATGTGGACTTCAGTGGTAGGGATGGTGGTTGATGGTCTGGCCCATGACCTATGTGACTTATCTCTGGTTTTCCCTTTTCCTAAACGATGACCTCCACTGTGCAATTCATGTATCTTTTATGATCCTGCAATTGCCCGTTGGCTATAGTATGCAGACCCAGGAACCTCAGCCTTTACTTTCCCATTCCTTTCTTTTCTCAGACTCTGGAATCCCTAGCCCTCCTTCCTCAGTCTCCTCGATCTCACAGTTCTCTTTTAAACACCTATTTGTGAGATATTTGAAGATCCTTTAGGTCCCTCCCAAACATTCAAATGTTTGCTAATTCATCAGTGAAGTTCTAGACCTGGGCATTTCTTGGTGTGAACTTTTAAGTTACTAATTCAATCTCTTTGGTTGTTACAGATTCATTCACGTGTTTTTTCTTAAGTCAGTTTTGGTATTTTAGGTATTTTATGAACTTATCCATGTCATCTAAATTATCTAATTTAGGGGTGTCAATTGTTCATATAATTCCTTTAAAACTGTTTAATTTCTGTAAGGCCTGTAGTAGTGTCTCATCTTTCATTTTACCAAGTTGAGTCTTCTCTCTATTTTTTGGTCAATTTACCTATTGTTTGTCAGTTTTGTTGATCTTTTCAAAGAACCTGCTTTTGGATTCTTTGATTTTTTTTTCTTTTGTTTTTCTATTCTCTGTTTTGTTTCCTTTTGTTCTAAACTTTATTTCCATCCTCTACTTGCTTTTGATCAGATATCTTTTCTTTTTTCAAGTGTCTTAAGGTGGAAGATTCCATTATTAATTCAAAATCTCTTTTCTTTGGTCATATAGACTTTCATTGGAATAAACTAGCACCCAAGTACTGTTGTAGTTGCCTCCCATGAATCTTAATAGGTTGGATCCTAATTTTCAGATATTTCAGTATGCCTTCTAATTTCCTTTTTGATTTCTTTGACAAATAGTAATTTTGAGGTTTGTTAATTTCCAAAATATTTGTGAGTTTCCCTTTCTACTTTGTTTTTAATTATGAATACCACTTAATTGTGATTGGAGAATATGCTTTGTATTATTTCTATGATTTTATATACATTCTGGTTTGTTTTGTGGCTTAGTGTATAGTTTTTCTTGAGGAATGTTTATGGGCAGTTGAGAAGAATGTTTATTCTGCTTTTAATGAATGGATTGTTCTGGACATGTTTGTTTATAATGTTGTTTGACTCTATGTTTTGGTTATTCTTTTGCCTAGTTATTCTATTCATTATTAATGAGGTATGGAAGTCTCCAACAATTGTCACTGAATTTTCTATTTCTCCCTTTATTTCTGTCCGTTTTTCTTACATGTATTTTGGTACTCTGTCATTAGGTGCCTATATGTTTATAATTGCTACGTCTTCCTCATGGCCCGACAATTTTTCATTATAAAATGACCCTCTTCATCTCTTAATATTTTTTTTTTGTTTTAAAGTCTATTCTGTCTAAGATTAGTATGACCACTTTAGTATGATATTCTTGTGGATTTTTGTTCGAGTTATATTTACTTTCCTAACCTTTTTAATACATTTTATCTTTGAATCTGAAATATGACTCCTGTATCCAACATAGACATACATCTTGTTATTTATCAAGTCTGACAATCTATACTTTATGATTGGATTCTTTAATCCATTCATACTTAATGTTCTTATTGATATATTTGGGTTTTTACTTGCAATTTTACTTTTTTCTATGCTTCTCATATCTTTTTTCTTTTCTTTTTTTTAAAGATTTTATTTATTTACTCATGATAGAGAGAGAGAGATGCAGAGACACAGGCAGAGGGAGAAGCAGTCTCCATGCCGGGAGCCTGATGCGGGACTGGATCCCAGGACTCCAGGATCACGCCCTGGGAAAAAGGCAGGCACTGAAACACTGAGCCACCCAGGGATCCCCTCTCATATCTTTTTTCATTCCTCTATCTCTCCTGCTTTCTTTTGCAAAAAAAAAAAATAATGTTTTTATATGTAGCATTTACATAACTTCATTGATTTTTTTCACTATCTATGTTTTATAGCTGTTTCCTTAGTGATCTTTGGTTTACTGTATACACCTTAACTTATCAGGATCAGATTTAGATTCATACCAACTTACTTAGTTGTAGTTATATATAAAAACACTATTTCTATATATCTCTATATCCATCTCACCCTTTTTTTTGAGGTACTATTGTAATACATATTACATCTATAAATACTACAAACTAAACAAAGTTTTGTTATAATTCTTACATAATATAACTTTATATTTTTAAAGACATTGAGAAAAGAGCAAGTATTTACTTACAGATTTATGTATTACGCTTATTTATTACTTATGGTTCTCTTCATTTATTCTTAGAGACTCAATTTTCCATCTGGAGGCATTTTCTTATCACAATACATCTTCTCTCCCACTGACCTCCATTATACTGCTATAGGCAAATATATTTTCATGCATTACAGGCCCAAAAATACATTATATACATACTGTTTTATACAGTGCTTTTAAATCAGTTAAACGAAGAAAATAGAAAAAAATGTTCATTTATACTTTCTTTTATAGTTTTCCAATTACCTTTCCTAGTGCCTGTCCCCACTTTTGGGGGACATATATTCAAAGTACTCTCTGGGGTCATTTACTTTCATCTTGAATAATTTCTCTTTATATTTCTTGTAAAGCAGGTCTGCTAGCAACAAATTTTCTCAGTTTTGTTTATATGAGCATGTCTTTCTTTCATCTTCATTTTTGAAAAATAGTTTTGATAGATATAGGATTCTTGGTTGACAGTTTTTTCCTTTGAGCAATTTGAATGTTATATCAGTTCCTCTGACCTCTATTGTTTCTGCTGAGTTCATTGTTAATCTTTTTGGAGTTTCCTTACATTGTAAAAAGTTTCCTTTTTAAGTATAAAGGGTTTCATTTTTCTATTTTCCTTCTCCTAAGATTTCTTCCTTGGCATTAAGATTCAGCATTTTTATAGTGATGTGTCTGTGGATTTCTTCGTGTTTATCTTAATTGTAGTTCAGTGAGTTCCTAGCCAGTTAAAATGTCTTCACTGACTATATATCCTTGGAACTAATTCCTCAGACTTTATTTTTTTATTTTTTTAATAATAAATTTATTTTTTATTGGTGTTCAATTTGCCAACATACAGAGTAACACCCAGTGCTCATCCCGTCAATTGTCCCCCAGTGCCCACCACCCAGTCATCCCCACCCCCCCGCCATCCTCCCCTTCCACCACCCCTAGTTTGTTTCCCAGAGTTAGGAGTCTTTCATGTTCTGTCTCCCTTTCTGCTATTTCCTACCCATTTCTTCTCCCTTCCCCTCTATTCCGTTTCACTATTATTTATATTCCCCAAATGAATGAGACCATATAATGTTTGTCCTTCTCTGATTGACTTATTTCACTCAGCATAATATCCTCCAGGTCCATCCACGTCAAAGCAAATGGTGGGTATTTGTCATTTCTAATGGCTGAGTAATATCCCATTGTATACATAAACCACATCTTCTTTATCCATTCATCTTTCGATGGACACTGAGGCTCCTTCCACAGTTTGGCTATTGTGGACATTGCTGCTATAAACATCAGGGTGCAGGTGTCCCGGCGTTTCATTGCATCTGTATCTTTGGGGTAAATCCCCAGCAATTGCACTGGGTCATAGGGCAGGTCTACTTTTAACTCTTTGAGGAATCTCCACACAGTTTTCCAGAGTGGCCGCACCATTTCACATTCCCACCAACAGTGTAAGAGGGTTCCCTTTTCTCTGCATCCTCTCCAACATTTGTGGTTTCCTGCCTTGTTAATTTTCCCCATTCTCACTTGTGTGGTGGTATCTCATTGTGGTTTTGATTTGTATTTCCCTGATGGCCAGTGATGCGGAGCATTTTCTCATGTGCTTGTTGGCCCATAGATCAATGGAACAGAATAGAGAATCCAGAAGTGGACCCTCAACTTTACGGTCAACTAATATTCGATAAAGGAGGAAAGACTATCCACTGGAAGAAAGACAGTCTCTTCAACAAATGGTGCTGGGAAAATTGGACATCCACATGCAGAAGAATGAAACTAGACCACTCTCTTTCACCAGAGAGTTTATACAAAGATAAATTCAAAATGGATGAAAGATCTAAACGTGAGACAAGATTCCATCAAAATTCTAGAGGAGAACACAGGCAACACCCTTTTTGAACTCGGCCACAGCAACTTCTTGCAAGATACATCTACCATGGCAAAAGAAACAAAAGCAAAAATGAACTATTGGGACTTCATCAAGATAAGAAGCTTTTTCACAGCAGAGGATACAGTCAAAAATACTAAAAGACAACCTACAGAATGGGAGAAGATATTTGCAAATGACGTATCAGATAAAGGGCTAGTTTCCAAGATCTATAAAGAACTTATTAAACTCAACAGCAAAGAAACAAACAATCCAATCATGAAATGGGCAAAAGACATGAACAGAAATCTCACAGAGGAAGACATAGACATTCCTCAGACTTTAAATGGTTGTTTTGTTTTGTTTTACAACTTTTACAGTTTGGATAGGGAGCAGGTCAGTGGAGTTCCTCACACTATTGTGCTGAAAGCCCCTCCAGGAATCATATAATTTTCAAACCTGGACGCTCAGTGACTTGTGAACTCTGCAGTTTCCACAGAGTAATGACACACGGGTTAACAAACAAGATTAAGCTCAACCAATTGTCAGTGTTATATGAATGAGTCATAGTATATTTATGTGCTTTAAAGTTTTGCAGGTGCTAGCATGCTCTGGGTTACTATAATTTTAAAAACTTTAAATTCTGTAATAGTCATCCACATGTTTATTAAGTGGGTAAAATTCTAGCAAATGCTGAAAACTACACCTGATAATAACCTGAAGAACTGTTTATATTATAAAAGTTCAACAAGCAATTGGGGGAAAAAGCCACCATGATACACTATACAATTTAGTAGATAATACAGAAAAAATATAAAGAAACATTAAACAAATTTTTGTTCTAGTATTTGTAAATATATGCATTCTGGGACAGTATGAGTTTTTAGAGATATTAAGTATAAGAAATAGTGAAAGATATTAGGGGAAAGGAGAGAAAATGAGTGGGAAATATCAGTGAGGAAAACAGAACATGAGAGACTCCTCTAACTCTAGGAAATGAACACGGGGTAGTGGAAAGGGAAGCTGGTGAGGGGAGAGGTGACTAGGTTACAGGCATTGAAGGGGGCACTTGACAGGATGAGCACTGGGTGTTATACTATATGTTGGCAAATCGAACTTCAATTAAAAAATATAAAGTAAAAAATAAAATTTACAAGAGCCATAGAGGACATAATAAATGCCAATTACAGTCTTGGGGCCCCTAGAATCAGCGGAACTGTGGCTTTTAACACCAACCATCCTATTATGTTTTATTTTAGTTTGCTGCCAGCCACTGCCTTGAAAAGTCAAGCAAAAGGAGCCTCAGTATGGGGTATGGAAGTGTCTATACAGCACCAAGCATGATCCATTGGTGCCCTTGGCTACATCCCTCAGCCTGGTTGTAGAGGGGGAGATCATCCCTCTCACACAGAGCCTCAGCCCAAGTCTCCACCTTGTCTCCACATGATTCAACCTCGAGGTTTTTTCCAAAGCTAAGGGAGCTCCTTCATCCACTGCATGAGGAGTTCAAGGAGTCTCGCTTCTCATGCCTCAGTGGGTCAGCTGAGATACATGGACTAGCTTTTTACAAAATGCCCCACAGGATGAATGTCAGCTTGTTCACAGTGGTCACCAGCTCAGCAACACATACTTTCCTGCTTCTCCTCCTCCCCTGTCGTGTTTTCTGCACTTCTTCATTGTTGCTTTTTGCCATCACTTCCCAAATCAACCGCGAACACAAACTCCTATCTCAGCTCTTTTCGAGGGGGAGGGAGGAATACAAAACAAAGGAAGCAAGAAACCCAAGCAAGACAACAAGTCCTACTCAAGTCAAGAAGAAAGTGGTAACTCTAGCCAAAGCACTGACCCTCTCTCCTCCCCGGAGTGGGGCCCAAACAGCAACCCCAACACAATCACCCAGCGGGATCAATATCATCACCAGGACGGTGTGTTTGTCCGAAGATCCGACGGCTCCGCAGAAACCAGCGCTCGCGGTTGGGAACAGCCGCGCCACAAGTCCGGGGTGTGAAGTGCGAGGAGCTCTGGTTTCCTGCGGCTGCTGTAAGAAATCCCCACGGTCGGGATGGCGGAGGCAACACAGGTGTATCCCTTCAGCCTTCTGGGGTCCCAGTCGGAGACCAGAGTCCCCGCGCCGACGTCGGGGTCCTTGGCCCCTGGCCACCCCGCGGCATTTCCGCGTTAGTGGGGCCCCCGAAGGTAAGCGGGCGGACAGGCCCCAGCGGCGAGCCGTCCTCGCCCTCCCAGGGTCTGGGCTCAGACCCAGGTGACCTCGCAAGCTCTGCGGGGCGTGCCCCCGTGCCCTTCGCCAGCATCTGGGACAAGGCAGCTCCGCGCACGGAAACATGAGCAACCTCTGCGAGCAGAGAAAGAGGGACAGTAAGGGGCTACACGGCTGCAGGCTGCAGCATGGGGCAGAGCGGGGGGAGGACGGGGCACCGCCTTCCGAACCCTAAACTCAAAGGGATCCAGAGAGAGAACGGAGCTCCTGCAGAACCCAGCGGAGGCGGCCGAGTCCCGGCGGGAGGGGGGGAGGGGCGGGGAGGGGCCGGGCGGGCCGGGCGGGGAGGGGCGGGGCGGGGGAGGGGCCGGGAGGGGCGGGACGGGGCGGGGCAGGGCGGGGAAGGGCCGGGAGAAGAGGGGCGGGGCGGGGGAGGGGCCGGGAGGGGCGGGACGGAGACGGCCGAGTCCGGGGCGGGGAGGGGTGGGGAGGGGCCGGGAGGGGAGGGGTGGGGAGGGCCGGCCGGCTCCGGGAGGGGAGGGGAGGGGAGGGGCGGGACGGGGCGGGGCAGGGCGGGGAGGGGCGGGAAGGGGCGGGGCCGGGAGGGGCAGAGACTGCCCAGTCCCAGCAGGGAGGGGGGCGGGGGCGGGAAGGGGAGGGGCCGGGAGGGGCGGGGCGGGGGATGGGCAAGGAGGGGCCGGGAGGGGCGGAGACGGCCGAGTTCAGGCGGGGAGGGGAGGGGAGGGGGGAGGGGGAGGGGAGGGGGAGGGGAGGGGGCCGAGGGCGGGGCGGGGGAGGGGCCGGGAGGGGCCGGGAGGGGCGGAGACTGCCGAGTCCAGGCGGGGAGGGGAGGGGAGGGGAGGGGAGGGGAGGGGCGGGGCGGAAGGCCCCGCCGCGGGGATTAGAGTCGCAGCAGGAGTTGAGAGACGCAGGGGAGGCAGAGACAGGCAGGGAGCCAGGGAGGCCAGTGCAGCATTAGCGATGACAGCCCGGAGCGTCTGGGGTCTTCGGGAGGGGGCGGGGGGGGGGGTAGAGCGAGGGGAGTTGGGAGGCTGCTGGTGGAAGGGGGACAGGAGGGAGGCGCTGCGGAAGCTGGAGCCTCACTCGCACCTCTGCTCGGGCCCAGTGACCAGGCTCCAGGCCTGTGACGTGGGGTCACTCCTTCAGGGGCGGTTCCTCTGCTTCCAAAGCCGGGTGTTGGGCTCACGAGGCGTCGGTCTCGGTGGCTTCCCTCGGGCGGCTGAACCGTTTCCAGCTTGTGACTCAAAGTGAGAGACGTGTGACTCCTCCGTGAACACCCAGGGGGACAGTAGGGGCTTCCCCTGGCCGACTTTCCATCCCCTGCTTGTGTCGGGGAGTAGGGGAGGGGGTCAGTAGTAACATCAAAGATCACATGATCACCGATCACCAAGGAAATATAAGAATGAGGAAGTTTGAAATACTATGAAAATGACCAAAATGTGACACAGAGACATAAAGTGAACATTTGCTATTGGAAAAATGGGACCAAAGGCTGGCTCCGTGGGGCCTTGCCACAGAGCAAGTGCACAGGTGTAGCATCTGCGAGTGTGACCGCGTGAAGCCAGGTACACCGTGTGCCTGCGAGCGCCCTGCTCGGCTGCTTGCCCACCCTCTGCAAGGGTGGCGGAGAGGCCTGGCTCCCGCTGGGGACCCGGACAGGCACCGGCTGCCACACTCTTCAGCCCTTGAACCACAAGCGGGCGTGTTCCCCATTATTCCCGATGCCCAGGGAAGGGCCGCACAGCCTGTTTCCACATGGGCACTGGGCAGGGTCCCCGGGCTCCTAGGCTGGACGTCACCCCCCGGCTCCCCAGAGCCTGCTCTGGGGAGACACGGGGCGGCCGCGCTGGACCCAGGCTGCCCTCGGTGTGCCCGCCGCCCTGGCAGCGCCCTGGGAACCTCCCTCCCCTGTGCGGCCCTGCGCAAGGGCCCAGATGGGCAGGCAGGTGCCCGCGGCCGAGGACAGCAGAGGCTCGGGGAAGCGAGACCTGCCACAACCCGGGAGACCCCAGACAGGCAGGCAGGTGCCCGCGGCCAAGGACAGAGGCTCGGGGAAGCGAGACCTGCCATGACCCGGGAGACCCCAGACGGGCAGACAGGTGCCCGCGGCCGAGGACAGCAGAGGCTCAGGGAAGCAAGACCCCAGGCAGCCTGTGTCCCCACCTCCGCAGGGCAGGGCACAGCTGGCCCGGAGGGCACGTCCACAGGGGGGCAGGGGTGCCAGGCTTCTCCATGAGGCCTTGAGGTCTCCGGCCTGAGCTTTGGGCAGACGCTCGCCAGCTGTTCACCAGGTGTTTGCCCTCGTTTCTCAGATTAGGGTTGGACATTCCCAGCAGCTTCCCTGGGGCATGACAAGAAGGCATGGTGGCCGAGCCCTGGGGTTCTCCGTGCTGCTCTGTCCTCGGTGAGCTTGGCTCCCGAGAGTGTGGGAATCACGGGCGGGGACCGGGTGTGCAGCGAGTCAGGCAGCGTGGGCGATGGAACGTGGCCTCAAAGAGCATCTTGAGAACAAGCCTGGGACACAACCCAAACTCTTAGGGTGAACCCTGGATCCTTGAAGCCGGACCTCAGTCTTGCCCTCAGCCCTATACTCTCACCCTCATCTCTGACCCCTACTTTAGCCCCTGCCCCTGAGCTCAAAAATCCCATCTTTACCTGTCATCTGCCTCTGCCTTGGCTCTGTGTATGAATCCGGCATCACAGAGCTGATGAAGACAAGCCACAGTGGTGCTGGGGACATCCAGGACGGTACGCAGAAACCGTAAGTTCTCAGATTCCCTCTGAAGGCTGAATACACTCATGTTTACAAAATTTAGGTTTCATTTTTTTTGGCCTTCCAAGTTACTAGTTTCACTGCATATACTTCATTTTTTTAATGACAACAACTTTTGACATCTGTCTTATTGCAACATGGTGTTACTAACTACAGTCACCATTCTGTACATTATGTCCCACCATGTATTTATTTTATGTCTGGAAGTTTATACCTTTGACCCACTTGAACCGTTTCTTCATCAGTATGCTTTTACTTTATTTTTTGAAGATTTTATTTATTTTGAGAGAGTGTGTGTGTACACGAGTGGGGGGAGGGCAGAGGGGGTGGGAGAAGCAGACTCCCCGCTGAGTGCAGAGCCTGACATGGGGCTCGCTCCCACGACCCTGAGATCATGACCTGAGCTGAAACCAAGAGTCAGGAGCTTAACCGACTGAGCCACCCAGGCACCGCCCCCCATATGCTTTTAAAGTCATAAAACAATTTAAAAAAAAAACACCATATTCTAGTAAATTAACTTGAACATTATCAGACTTTGTTATAGGATGAAGACATTAAGTATGGGGATGTGAAAAGGATCCAGTATTCTTAGAGCATACCAGGTACTAACCACAGGTCTCTCCTCCACCGAGTCAACTGATGCGGATATAAGGGTTTTCTTTTTTTCTTTTTTTTTTAATTTTTTTATTTATTTATGATAGTCACAGAGAGAGAAAGAGAGAGAGGCAGAGACATAGGCAGAGGGAGAAGCAGGCTCCATGCACCGGGAGCCCGATGTGGGATTCGATCCCGGGTCTCCAGGATCGTGCCCTGGGCCAAAGGCAGGCGCCAAACCTCTGTGCCACCCAGGGATCCTGGATGTAAGGGTTTTCATTGCTGATGTCATGATGTTTATTTCTAGCAATTTCCCCGATTCTGTTTTTATACTTCCCATCACTCTGCTCTTCCATCTTCTCATGCATGTTTTCCACCTTCCACTAGCTCCTTGAACACACTAATCATGAAGATTTTAAGGTCCTCGTCTGGGAGATCCAAAATCTCTGTCATCTGTTAACTGATCCTATTGATTTCTTCATTTCTTGATTGTGGTAGTTTTTTTCCTTGCTATTTTGTGTGTATAATTTTTAAAATTCAATGCTGAACACCATGTGGGTGCAGGAAAAACTGAGGTAAATCATAATTATCCTGGAAACCGGCATGACTGTTATTCTGTCAGGCCATTGATGTGGAAAGTTGAAACAATCCAGACAAGAGTTGAGCTAAATTTGGGATTTGTTGTTATCATTACTTCTTTTATGCCAAGACTTCACATTTCTCCAAGGGAGTCATCTCACTGCCTTGGGCACAGGGCAGAGGCTGGGGTGCCGGGATGCCTTTCTCAACCCAGGTGTCCACACTCAGCTTTCAGCCACTTCTCCATTGTTCTTGCCTCTGTCGCGCAGCAGATGGCTGCCGACGGGTTCTGGGCTCACTGTGAGGGGCAGGGGACCCTCTGTGTCCTGCTGACCCTCAGCCCTGTGCAGGCTCTCGCACCTGGGCAGGATGCTCCTGTCTGTCCTGCTGACCCTCAGCCCTGTGCAGGCTCTCGCACCTGGGCAGGATGCTCCTGTCCCGCCCTCCTCTGCTGCCCAGCCTGCCTGGCGGGGGGGGGGGGGGGGGGGGGGGCGGGATGTCTGCCTCACACATCCCCCTCAGCCTGCGGTAGAGCTTCCTACCTGCCCTCAGGGGCTCAGGACTTTGCTTCCTGTTTGTCCCCAGCAGCCCTGGTCCTTGCCTGCCCTTCCCCAACAGCTTAAGGCTTTCTTGTCAGTGAGGAACAAAGGTCAGGTGGGTGGTGGTTTCTCCAGGCCCCCCCCCCCCCCCCCCCCCCGCACTCAGGCCCTCAGGCCTGTCCGCATCGCTGAGAGGGAAAGCGCTGCCCCCCGCCCCCCCCACCAGCTTCGGCCGACCCCATCTGTCCTGCGAGCTTATGGCGAGCGAATGAAGGCCCCTTCTCTTTCCTGTCCAAGCCCCCCAGCTCTTCCTGCCCAGACTTGGGCTCTGGCAATTCATTAACATTGGGGCAGACTTCTCCCTGTCCAGGTGACGGCTTCCTCTCCTCCCCCCTTGCAGAGTTCTGCCCCGCCTGGGATTTCAGGTAAGGCCACTTTGACCGGTGCTTTGTCTGGCTCTTTCTTGTCAGGAGGACAACACTCTTGAGCTTTCTACAGCTTGGTGGAAGTGGAACTCATATTTTCCTAACAGCTCTCGTTCAGTGAGGGGAACTCATGCCAGCAAATATCTTCCATGTTATAAAAAGGCCTGTGGATGACGGTCACACCCAGTTAAAACCTGTCATACATAGGACTGAAGTCATTGGCGCCAGCACTTACTTAGTATCCAGCGGGCATCTACTCTATGTGAGTTCTGATCGCGTTGAGGAAATAGATCTTGCGGGGATTTTAACCAGAGATGCTGGTGGCCACAGGTGGGCCGAGACTGTTCTGCTTTCCTCTGGTTTGTCTTTTATTTCAATCTGGGTAAGAAGCAGAGCTTGAAAGACTGACGTATGCTCAATAATCCATTACACATAGGGTCAATGTTCAGCTCCCTTTGATCAACAGCAGGCTTTAAGGTAAAATTCTGCAGAGTGGTGGTCAGGAATAAAAATACCTCCATTCGAGCAAGACTTTCTCCAAGACATGCCCGTTTTCCTGGAAGCAAAAATCATTTCATTAATTGACTTTTGTGAAGACTGACAAAGGAAAATGGAAATTTTATCGTCCAGAGTTCTTTTTGTTCTTTGCCCTCCAAAGATGGCTGGAACCTGGTCACCTGTCAGGATGACAGGATGGGAAGCCTCCCAGTGATCATCTCCAGGTACCAGAGGGAAGTGACAGAAATACCATTTTCAGAAAAGTTCATGTTGAGCTGGAGGGTGGCCTCTTTCATCATCTAGAGATTATTTTCACATGCGCACAAGAAAAATTCGATTTTTACATTGTTTTTATTGTAGATGGCCATGTATTTCAGGGGCAAGTGAAAATCATTTCACAATCATTTCCACAATCATTTTATTACAAACTATATTTTAAAATATACTGAATTGATTTATCTGTGATTCCATTTTAATGAATTAAATTGATAGATGGCCGGAAATGTGGAGTTTTATTTACCAATAGAGAAAGGCACGAAGAAGTCACTCTTCTGAAAGCTGCCATTTTCATCCAGAAAATGGTTCGGATCAAACCTTTGTGGGTTCGTAAACTCTTTACTGTCGTACAAAACAGAGGAGAGCAATGGGAACACAGTTGTGCCCTAAAACCAAGAAAATCTGATGGTTAACTGAGGCACTTCTTTCCAGAGAGCCCAGTGTCAGTTGGTGGAAGGTGGGATGACAAGTGACGCAGGTGACTCTGTGGGGAATGGCTCCATCATGACACTGGATCTGCGGCTTTCCCTGCATCTGCAGGAGGAATAGTTCAGGGACACATGACACACTGGGGGAGTCAGGTGGCAGTTGATGCTGAAGTGTCCAAGCAAATGGGTAGGACTCTCTGATCCAGGGCGTGAATATGAAATAGACCCTCGGGGTTCCCGCCTTTGCCACCACGTAAACACAGACTCTAAGACACACATCCTTGGATCTGCCTTCACCCTCACAGGAGCTGGTTCCCAGAGCCAGCGCAAAGCTTGAAAAATGATAACAGAAAAAAACTACTGAGAGAGGGAAATTTTGTGAACCTGTCTACAGCAGTGGTAAATCCAAGAAATTTTCTGTCTGATACTTTTTAATGAAAAGCAGAATTGTTTATTAAGGGGTTACAAACGGGAGCAAAACAATGAGGACAGAACAGAAAGAGAAGACCATTGTGGTTCATAAAGAAAACCATCGCAGCTGAGTAGATGATACTTATATTTTGCTGAGGGAAGATGTGAACATATGATGGTGCAGATTGTGTATGTAAACATGCAATTGTAAAACACAACACTTTAGGAGGAGCCTGAGCTTGAAGAAACATGAAGTGATGAGGACTGTGAATTTGATGGCTATGCAAGTGAGGATGAGGTGTAGGCCTGTTTTTTGAAAAAAAATGTAAGTCACAAAATATGCTTTCTTTTTAAGTATTGTCTTTTCTACCTTCTCTTTATTCTTTATTTTGTAAATCTCATCATCATGTTGCAATTTGCCTTTCCCGTCTCCCTGTCTCAGACTCTGTCTCTCCTATCTTATTTCTCTTTATTTCCCTGCAGTGGATCCTTGATAATCTTCCCCAGATCCGTCAGCACTTTATTTCTCACTTCAGCTGTGCATAATAGATCCATTATGCTGTTTAGTCCAACTATTATCCTTTAACATTTAAAACAACTGCTTATGTATTTAAATAACAGCTTTATTGGGATATAAGTTACATATCATAAAATTTAATCCTTTAAAGCATACAGTGCAGTGGTTTTAGCATATCCACAGTTGTGTAACCATTGCCTACTTTTAAACATTTTATTCACACCAAAGAAACCCCCATACTGCATTAGTAGTCATTCCCCATTCCCTTTGACTCCCAAACCTGATAAACACTAGTCTAATATCTGGCTCAAAGGATTTCCTAATCTGGACATTTCATATAAATGGGATCATACAAAACACATCCTTTGATCTTGTTTTTCTCATTTAGCATATTACTTTTAAGGTTTACATGTGTTGTAAAATGAATTGGTACATCATTTCTTTTTATGACTGAATAATACTCCATTGTACAGATAGACTTCTTTTTAATCTATTTGTGAGTTTTGGACATTCGAGTTGTTGCCATTTTTTTGGCTGCCATAAAGAATGCTGCTGGAGACACTTGTGTACAGGATGTGTGTGCGTGCGCGCACGTGTGTGTGTGTGTGTGTGTATTCACTGTTTGGTTTGTGAATTCTGCCCCCTAATAGCAGTGAAACTTTTGTGTCTAAACCTAGGCATGGCATAGGACTGGGCTTTGTCCTTACCCAGAATCCTTGGCAGTGATGATTCTCCATTGTGCTTGTTGGCTTGTGAGAGGAATTTTCTGGGTCTCATAGAGCGCATGGTCTTCATGCTGGGGTCAGGTCTAGCTGCTGCCCCACATGGACCAGTACACCGTTCTTGCCCATGGGGCTCAAATCTCTGGCCCCTAGCTGCTAGGATCTCTCAAAGCCTCTATCCATGTGAGTCACCCACGTTTTTACCAGTACTTGGTAATAAAATTTTTTTAAGTTACCTAGAGTATTATAGACTATAATTACAGTTTTAATTTGCACTTGCTAGTTTGCTTGAATATCTTTCCATACACATATTGACTTTCTAGGTGTTCTGGTCTGTGATTCTCTTAGTTTTATCTTTTGTTCATTTGTTCTTTGTTCTGTGTTTTATTTCCTTATGATTTGGGGAGTTCTTTACATAATTTAGCAGTTATTTATTTATCAGTTATATGCACTACAGGTATTTGTTCATGATCTTTAGCTTAGCTCTGGCCTTGTGTTGTGTTTGTTCTACAGAACATTTTCCCTTTTAATGAAATCACATTTGGCCATGCTTTTCTTCAAGATTGTGCCATTTCCATTGCGTTTGAGAAGAATTTTCCTGCCCCAATATCATAAAAATATTCTCCTGTTATTATAAATGAATTAATTTACTTCTTTTTTTTTTAGATTTTATTTATTTATTTATTCATGATAGACACAGAGAGAGAGGGAGAGAGAGGCAGAGGGAGAAGCAGGCTCCATGCAGGAAGCCCGACGTGGAACTCGATCCCAGGAGTCCAGGATCAGGCCCTGGGCCAAAGGCAGGCGCCAAACCACTGAGCCACCTAGGGATCCCCAATTAATTTACTTCTTGCATGAAAGTGCTCAATATTTCCAGAAATACCTTTTCTGTGGTTTGAGGTAGGGACTTCATAGGGATTTTTTTCTATCGTCATTTACTGAACAGTCTTTTCTGTCCCTAATTTACAATATCCCCTCATCACACACACCTGTCTAGGTCTCTTTCTAGGCTCCCTACTCTGTTCCCTGGGGGGAATCCCCACTATTTGAAACAATCACAATATCCACTGACATTAATTTAATATTATCACTCACCTTTTAAAAATGTATATGACTTTTCTTGGCATGTTTCCATTCTATATGAATCTAGGATCTTCTTGTTGTGTTCCATAGAAAACATAGTTCAGGTCAACTAATATTCGATAAAGGAGGAAAGACTATCCATTGGAAGAAAGACAGTCTCTTCAATAAATGGTGCTGGGAAAATTGGACATCCACATGCAGAAGAATGAAACTAGACCACTCTCTTTCACCATACACAAAGATAAACTCAAAATGGATGAAAGATCTAAATGTGAGACAAGATTCCATCAAAATCCTAGAGAAGAACACAGGCAACACCCTTTTTGAACTCAGCCACAGTAACTTCTTGCAAGATACATCCACGAAGGCAAAAGAAACAAAAGCAAAAATGAACTATTGGGACTTCATCAAGATAAGAAGCTTTTGCACAGCAAAGGATACAGTCAACAAAACTCAAAGACAACCTACAGAATGGGAGAAGATATTTGCAAATGACATATCAGATAAAGGGCTAGTTTCCAAGATCTATAAAGAACTTATTAAACTCAACACCAAAGAAACAAACAATCCAATCATGAAATGGGCAAAAGACATGAAGAGAAATCTCACAGAGGAAGACATAGACATGGCCAACATGCATATGAGAAAATGCTCTGCATCACTTGCCATCAGGGAAATACAAATCAAAACCACAATGAGATACCACCTCACACCGGTGAGAATGGGGCAAATTAACAAGGCAGGAAACAACAAATGTTGGAGGGGATGCGGAGAAAAGGGAACCCTCTTACACTGTTGGTGGGAATGTGAACTGGTGCAGCCACTCTGGAAAACTGTGTGGAGGTTCCTCAAAGAGTTAAAAATAGACCTGCCCTACGACCCAGCAATTGCACTACTGGGGATTTACCCCAAAGATACAGATGCAGTGAAACACCGGGACACCTGCACCCCGATGTTTATAGCAGCAATGGCCACGATAGCCAAACTGTGGAAGGAGCCTCGGTGTCCAACGAAAGATGAATGGAAAGAAGATGTGGTTTATGTATACAATGGAATATTACTCAGCTATTAGAAATGACAAATACCCACCATTTGCTTCAACGTGGATGGAACTGGAGGGTATTATGCTGAGTGAAGTAAGTCAGTCGGTGAAGGACAAACATTCTATGTTCTCATTCATTTGGGGAATATAAATAATAGTGAAAGGGAATATAAGGGAAGGGAGAAGAAATGTGTGGGAAATATCAGAAAGGGAGACAGAACGTAAAGACTGCTAACTCTGGGAAACGAACTAGGGGTGGTAGAAGGGGAGGAGGGCGGGAGGTGGGAGTGAATGGGTGACGGGCACTGGGGGTTATTCTGTATGTTAGTAAATTGAACACCAATAAAAAATAAAAAAAAATCAAAAAAAAAGAAAACATAGTTCAAAGTTTTATATGACTTTATAGATTAATATGGGAAAAATATCACCTTGGTGTTATTTTTTCTCTACTAATATATTAAGAATAACTCTATTTATTTAGGTCTTCTTTATGCCCTTCAATAGCTTGTTAATTCTCTCCACAAATGTCTTGCAGAGATCTTGTTAGATTAATTCCTATGACTTCATTTCCTATAATTTTGAGTCCATTTTAAGTGGACGTTCTTTAAATAAACATAAAATAATTTGTGTTTCACTATTGCTGATGTATGTAACCCATATTTTCTATCATATGAGTTTAAGATCATAAATTTTTATCACTAAAATATTATATTTGTTCCTAAATAAAAAAGAGAGCTGTGCAGCATACATTTTCTTTCCAATTCTCTTCTTGCTGCCCATGTAATTATCCCTTTATATCTTACTATTGTTTAAATCCAAATATATTCCAATTTCCATGAGAATTTCTGTTCTTAACTGATTATTTGATCTATTCCCTCACACTCTTTTGTTCTTTATCAGTCTCTCTAGAGGTTTGCTATTTTACCATTTTTCTCCCAAATCTAGATTTTATTTTTTTTCTATCATTAGTTTCTTTTTGGTATTATGACCTCATTTGTGCTCTCTTAGAGTCTGCACTGTTATTCTTTCTCTACCTTCTAATTGTAATATTCACTCATTAAACTCGAATCTGTCCTTTCTCTCTTTCAATATTCCTTTTGTCTTCCTTAGGTATATTGCACAAGCATTTCTAGTGGAGCTTTATTTAACTACTATTCAAGTGCAAACTCTATTGGAAATTGTGAAATCTCTGGAATAAAAACTGCCCAAAATATTTTTTTCTCCTACCTTTTCTTAAGATATAAAAAATTTTTTGATCATGATTATTAAAATGCCTCTTAAGAAAACAAGTAATTTTTTGGTAAAGTTTTTACTTACACAGAGTCAGCAAATGGGGCTAATAGAAACCCACTTCCCATAAAATAAAAAATCAGGCACTTAATTGTCATAATACAAGAATGTAAAGAAAGATGACTGACCTTAGGAATGTAGAACTGTCTGAACTTGGTGTCCTGAGTCACAGCATGAGGCAGATTAGAGGGGATGAGATTGATGTATCTCTGGACCTCATGCACCACGGCATCTGTGTAAGGCATCTGGGCCCTGTCGTTCATGCAGGGGACCCGGTCCCGGCCCACCACTCTGTCAATTTCCTCGTGAATTTTACCTGCATGAAACAACAGTGTCACTCATAAGCCATCCAGATGACATCCTGAAATGTCATCTGAAACTGGGCTACAGGGGTCCAGAAACTCAATTCTACAAATTCACAAAGGAAAGCATTCACTTCTATAAGTCATGCTGTTTGAAACTGTGGTAGAAACATGTTTGATTTGCCTGAAATTGCCCATAATGCAGGATGTGCCCAGGACCCCCCATGAGATGATCCTGTTAGCCTGAATCCTTCACTTGTTCTTTATGAGAACTAAAAGGGCAGGGTTACAACCATTCAGTTCCACACAGATATTTGCAAGCTATACTGCAGACAATTCTGACTCCGGAAGACCATCTAAGATGTCACTAGCAACCAGTATTCTGAACATTTATGAGAAGTGGTGGGAAAGATACTTACTAAGTGTACTAGACAATCAGCTAGAAACCTGTTCCTCTCAACAACACTCTAGGGTAGGTTTTAATCTTGTTTTTTAAAAAACATTTTATTTACTTATTTGAAAGAGAAAGAGAGTGAGCATGGGCAGAGAGAGAAGCAGGCTCCCCGTGGAGCAGGGGTCATGAGCAGGTCCCCCCTGGGATCATGACCTGAGCTGAAAGCAGACACTTCACCTACTGAGCTACCCAGGTGCCCAAATATTCTTGTTTTTAAGAGGCAACAACTACAATTCAGAGACATCAAGTGACCTCATGGAGGCTATCCTATTGTGGAGCCAGGATGGAAACCAAGGCTGTTTTACTGTAACCACACAATGCTTTTGGAACAAAACTTTCTAAGTGAAGAAAGTGTTGATTTCCTTAAAGCTCTCAAGAGACAGCTATTCTAATTTCATGAAATAGCTCCAGAGAACCACAGAAGCACTAGAGAGGGGCCCTCAGCTCTCACTTTGTGTTGCTTTGTACCAAGAGGGAGACTGAACTGAGAATGCACGTTTGTCCTGAGCCACACAGCCAATGTGCGGCACATGTGCAACAGGCATGTCACATGCCGACCCTCGTGTGTGAAATGAAGTTTGAGATTCAGAAACTAATTCCTTCCTCTTTCACTGATCAAAAAATTATTTATGTCATTTGATATCATCTTCATTGTGATTAAATATTTCAGTTTATTTATTGCCTGCTTGTATAAGGCAGTATATACAGGGGTTTCCAAGGACATATCAAAATTTGGGAATAATGATCAAAAGTTGGGCAGCCTAACTCAGTGGTTTAGCGCCACCTTCAGCCCAAGCATGATCCTGGAGACCCGGGATCGAGTCCCACGTCGGGCTCCCTGCACGGAGCCTGCTTTTCCCTCTGCCTGTGTCTCTGCCTCTCTCTCTCTGTGTCTCTCATGTCTCAATAAAATCTTTTTAAAAATGATCAAAAGTTATTTTAGTTATTCTAAATAATTTCTAAAAATTTATCCTAAAGCCATGATCAAAGGCATATAAAATTTTTGGTACAATGATCTTTTTCAAATTATGTGTCATAGCAAAAAATGTAAAACAATTGAAATTCTCACAAATAATGAATTAGTTAAATTATAGTATGCTTCAGTATGAATAATTACATGCTAATTTAAAATAATATTTTATAAGAATTCCTAATAATGTGTAAACAAGCCCATGATGTATTACTAAGTGAAAAAATAAGGTTCAATACAGTAAAATTCTGATTGCTTGTGAAATGTGTATGTGCACACAGAAAGAGGGTTAGGAAGGAGACTGTCGGGACCCCTGGGTGGCTCAGCGGTTAAGCATTTGCCCTTGGCTCAGGGGGTCCTGGGATGGAGTCCCACATCGGGATCCCTGTGAGGAGCCTACTTCTCCCTCTGCCTATGTCTCTGCCTCTCTGTGTCTCTCACAAATAAATATAAAATATTTTTTAAAAAAAGAAGGAAGGAGACTGTCCAATGCAAATATACACTTATATCTGAATGATAGAACTACTTAGTGAATTTTTTAAAATTTGTCTACGTAATTTTCTGTATTTTCCAATTTTTATAGGATGGACCCGTGTTAATTAACTTTTAAATCAGGGAAAGCTAGTACATGAAAAAATTACCTGGAAGAAATAACTGTTGAAGAGTTGGGATGCCATCTTCTTCCCCGTGTTGCCCCCACCCCAGCCCAAATGCTCACTCACCCTCCACCTCAGGGTGCTTCAGCAGGATCAGCAGCGCCAGCCGCAGGGTGTTTGTGACTGTCTCAGTGCCAGCACTGAACAGATTAAAGCCAACAGCTACTAGGTTCTCCAAGTTAAATTCAGAATATGGATTGTGTTTTTCCTGTAGATAATGGAGTGATCAGTACATGATTTCATAAGTTCACTACTAGGTACAGACAGATGCAGGTTAGAAATGGTAATAAGCCCTTAGGAAGTTGAATATTTACTGTGTATACGAATGGTTATTTTTATGTCTTTTTTTGCCAAGTGATTTTCATTTGATACATAATTTGTAATTGGCAAAGAAATTATTTCTAAAATTTTGCATAGTGGAAAATATATCTTAGGATGTTTCACTTTTGACAGCCTTGAAGGTAAAAACAACAGGACCTGCTTGTGTATAAACACATGCACATGACACACCTGTTCGTGTGCATGGACTCACACACAGACAAGCATACTCGCAGTATCCCCCAAGGCACTTATCATCTGTCCAGGTGGGCTCTGTCCAGGCATTAGAATAAGGTGACCTGAGCCCCCAAAGTAGTGATGGCAGCAACTGTCACTCTGCATATCAGCCAGTTTGCCCACAGTTGTAGGATCAGCCAGTGAGCTCCTCAGGGCAAACAGTGGCACTTGGGCCACTTTGCCAACAGGTGCACATACTCAGCCATCCATCAGTTAATGAGGGAAGGGTATGTGCTCCACATGTGAACAAGAAGGTTGGGAAACACACAGCAGAGGCCCAGGGGCTTCCAGACAGGGATTGGTTGACAGGCCTGGACCTGAGTGCCTGGAACCCAGAAGAACACATCTGTGCTCCAAGGGCCACACAGCCGTCACACATACCTCCTCCATCCTGTCGAGGAAGCAGTCAGTGTAGTCCCGGGGCTGCTCAGGCTTCAGAGTCTCTTGATGCTGTGCCACTTTCTCCAAAATGAAATTTTTTATATTCTGAATGTTTTTAAAAAATTTCTGGTGTCTCCCAGGAAGATAGTGAATGAATGATGGCCACAAATTGTAGAGCTGTAAGGAAAAGCCACATCCCCATTCTATCACCAGGAATCAAACACCAAGAGAGGGTTGTGTGGTCCTGAAGCATCTCTGTTCCACGGGACCCTACCCTCTGCAGCCCCTTCTTGTTTCTGGGTGCAGGATCTCAGGGTGGGCTCCTGCCTGCATTAGCAAGAGCCAGGGAAGCTTGAGGGCATCTCAGAAGAGACATACTGGCACAGGAAAGCCTGACTGCCCCTCATGGGCCCTCAGCTGTGTTCTGTCTCCCCATGTACACTCCGCACGGCTGCCTCCCTGCTGCCCAGGCTGGGACTCTGCACTCTGCTCACCCCTGGGACCAAAGGCAGGCAATCCCACAACCAGGGACCATTGACTTCACCTGTGTCCAGAAAGAGCTTGCTATGGAAATGTTTTCATTCAGCAACATAATCAGCTGCTGCAATTCCTTGTCTTGGTAGTCAAGGCGCTCATTAAAGAGGATGGAGAAGATCATGTTGCAAGGAGCACAAGCAAAGATGAAGGTAGGGTCTACGGGCTGAGCTGATAAGAGGGAAGATTACAAACATCAAGGAAAACTTTCATGAATGGTCTACACTTTCCAAATAGAAAACAGGGAAGGTGGTCCCAGCGGTGTAGTGCTGGGCTCAGGGAAGCAAGGGGAGGTGGCCCTAACTCCCCCCAGATATCTGGCTGGCGGTGCATGCCGACCAACCCTGTGTGTGTGAGAGGGCCTGCATCAGGTGCTGGGCTTCCTCCTGGATGCGGTCCTCAATGCTCCTCTTCCCCATCCCAAAGTTCCGCAGGGTCATGAGGGTAAACCGACGCATTTGCTTCCACCGCTCACCATGGCTGAACACAATTCCTGAGGGAAGAACCAAGGACAGGAGTCTGGTCACCAGAGGGCAGGCAGAGGGGCCCTGGCACATGATGGACACTTGATACTATGGGGCTTCCTTGAGAACTTTCAGAGGACCAGAGCATCATCAACTTTTCCTTTTCTACCCCAGGCTGATGCTAGAAAGTAGATTTTTTAGAGTCCACAGAATGTCAGTTCTTCCTGGAGGCAGCTCATCTGAAGGGCTTTACTCTCAGACTCATCCCAGTTTGGCTCTTGTCAAAAACCCAGTTGTCTGCTTCTCTCTCTTTGTCCTATAGGAAAGTGCCACATCCAGCTGTACAAATCTGAAGTCAGTTCTGCCACAGGATTGTCAGGAAATACCAGCATGAGAGGATGTGAGCTCACACTAGTTACCCATATCCATCAATGGGGGCAACAAAGATATTTCTGATAATTCCAGGAATTCTAATTAATGTCTTAGACCAATTCAATAGGATCTTGGCACTATGACCAAAACAATAAGTAGTAAAAAGAGGCAGCCAGGACAGAAGAGAGTTTGTAAGAATTAAAAACTTACAGCATCTTATCTTCTTCTGACAGTGATGGGCTAGGTGATTCTAATCAATCCCTTCTGCTGAGATAAGATAGACTAGGTGCTACATAAACATATGTATGGTTCATAAGGACCAGTAGGAAAGCAGTATGGAGCCAACAAGGGAATGAGGAACTGTGGGGGTTGCTTTCCAATAGAAGCACAAGTGAGAGACAAAAACCAAGCAGACCTGTTGAACACTGGGAAGGTCCTAGAAGCAAGAGTCAAGCCTGCCAAGGAGAGCATCTTCGGTAACCATCTGGGGCTGCACCCAGGAGTGAGACTGACCTGGAGATAGATCAACCCAACAGGTCCACAGCCCAGCTTGAAGCCACCTGCTGGTGCAGGGCTAGGGTGCCCCTGGTGCTGTTGCCCTACCTGCTTCAAGGAAGCAGTAAATCTTCTCTGTACGAAGATGCCATTACTCAAGCCTGAAATTATCCCTGCAATTTTTAAGATAAGTTGTCTGGAACCTAGTACAAAATTAGTAGGCATCCCAATAGATGAGCACAGCCACGAAAGTACAGGTCACAGAGACCGGCTGGAGCTCCATCTGGTGGCAAAATCAGAGACGTTATTAACTCTGAGTAGGTCAGTGTTAAAAACATGATTAAGAATTTGTTAGAGATTGAAAACAAATCATAGAACATCAAGTTTTCAAACTGAAAAATAGAATAACTAAAGTTAATACTCACATTTACACACAACCGAAGAGAGAACTTGTGAGCTGGAAACTTAGAAGAAAACAGGTCAAACAACAGAAGTTAAAGATACTGAAAATCCTGAAAGAATTTAAGAAAGTTTTCAGATAACATGTATTATTGGTGAGTAACAGGGAAAGAATATTATGGGAGAAATGCTTGTCTGTATGATGACAGAACTTTCTCAAACTAACACACGTACTTTAAAAATGCAGAAACCGGGAGGAGGCAAGATGGCAGAGAGTAGGGGTCCTTGTTTCATCTGGTCTGTTTAGCTAGAAAACTATCAAACCATCCTGAACACCTATGGATTCAACCTGAGATGTAAAGGAAGAATGGCTGTAACTCTACAAATGGAAAAGTGATCACTTTTTGCAAAGTAGAGCGCGGAGAAGAGAGACGGAGGGGACATATGGGAAGATAAATGCTGGGGGAGGGAGTCTGTGTAAGCTGGCTGCAGGATAGAGCAGCTGATAGAGACCTGGAGCTCAAAATCAGGACCTTTAGACATCTGCTCCTGTGAGACAATTCCTTGCCTGAAAGGTGCTCAGTGGTGAAGTGGGGCAGAATCACAACAGAGATGGTAGGGTCTCAAGAGGGAACCCCAGAAAGGACAGAGGTTCGTGAGTCAGCAGAGTTCCCCAGCATTGGAGCAGGAAGTGGGTTGAGGTCAACTCACTTTGCCATAAACTAAGAACTAAGGCCAGGTTGGATGACCACTGTTCATGTTGGGTCCCTGCAAAGGCCTGGAATGAAGCAAACCTCGGCCTTCTTCTGGGAGAGACAACTATGCACTCTACCAGGCAAACGCCGTCTGTGCCAGGGCCCAGTGACGGACAGAAATGGGGCAACCCTCTGCTTCCTCAAGGAGAGGCTGAGTTGTGCGCACACAAGCTGCTGAAAGCTTTCCCTGCCCGGGCCACAAAAGGAAGAACCAGAAGTAATACTCTCTGTCACAGATCTAAAGGATATGAATTTAAGTAAAATGTCAGAGATGGAATTCAGGATAACAATTAGAAAGTTACTAGTTGGGCTTGAAAAAAGCATAAAGACTCTAGAGAATATCCTAGTGCAGAAATGAGATCTAATCAAGCCAAAATTATAAATACTCTAACTGTAATGCAATCTAAACTGAATGCTCTAACAGTTAGGGAGAGTGAGGAAGAAGAGAAAGTAACATAGAAGACAAGTTGATAGAAAAGAAAGAAACCAAGGAAAAGAGAGAAAAACAACCAAATAGCTCATGAGGAGAGCCTCTGAGAGATAAGTGGTGCCAAAGAAAAAGAACATCAAAATTATTGGAATGCAGAGAGAGAGAGAGAAAGAGAGAGAACCAGAAGGCATATTTGAGCAAATCATAGCTGAGAACTTCTCTAATCTGGGGAAGGAAACAGGCATTCATATCCAAGACATAGAGAGGACCCCTCCCAAAATCAACAAAAACAGATCAGCACCCTGGGATATAATAATGAAAACTTCAGAGGTAAAGAGAAAATCCTGAAAGCAGCTCAAGATAAGAGATTCCTAACATACAGAGAGAGAAATATTAGATTGGCAGCAGACATCTCCACAGAGACCAGGCAGGCCAGAAAGGGCTGGTGTGATATATTCAGGGTCCTAAATGAGAAAAACATGCAGCCAAGAATACTTCATCCAGCAAGACTATCATTCAGAATAGAAGGAGAGATAAAGAGCTTCCAGGATAGACAGAAACCGAAAGAATATGTGACCACCAAATCCACTCTGCAAGAAATATTAAGGGGGACCCTGTAAGGGAAGCGAAAGCCTAAGAGTGATATGGACCAGAAAGAAACAGACAATCTGCATAAACAGGGACATTACAAGTAATACAATGACTCTAAATTCATATCTTTCAATAGTTACTCTGAATGTAAATGGCTAATTCTCCAATTAAAAGACACAGGGTATCAGATCGGATTTTAAAAGCAAGATCCATCCATATGCTGTATACAGAGACGCATTTTAGACCTAATGAGACCTTCAGACTGAAAATAAGGGGGTGGAGAACCATTTGCCATGCAAGTGGACCTCAAAAGAAAGCTAGGGTAGCAATCCTCACTTCAGATAAATTGTATTTCAAACCAAAGACTATAGTAAGAAATGAAGAAGAACGCTATATCATTTTAAAGGGTGTATCCAATAAAAATATAATATCTAACAATTATAAATATAGGAGCAGCCAATTATATCAACCAATTAATAACCAAAGTAAAGAAACATATAGATAATAATACATTGACAGTAGGGGACTTCATCACCCCACTCACAGCAATGGTCAGATCATCAGCAGAAGAGCAAGAAGAAACAGGGGCTTTGAATGACACACTGGGCCAGATGGACTTCACAGATCTATACAGAACATTCTACACTAAAGCAACAGAATACATAATCTTCTCAACAGAACATATAACTTTCTCCAGAATAGATTTACCGGGTTACATATCAGATCTCAACTGGTACCAAAAGATTGGGATTATTCCTTGCATATTTTCAGGCCACAACACTTTGAAACTTGAAATCAATCATAAGAAATTTGGAAGAAACTCAAACACTTGGACGTTACAGAGCATCCTAGTGAATGAATGGGTCAACCAGAAGAACAGTAAAACAGATCAAACAGAAATTAGGAGCTTGTTCTTTAAAATAATTAATAAGATAAATAAACCCCTGCCCAGACTTATCAAAAATAAAAGAGAAAGGACTTAAATTAATAAAATCATGAATGAAATAGGAGAGCTCATGATCAACACCAAGGAAATACAAACAATTTTAAGAACATATTATGAAGAAAGAACATATTATGAGCAACTACATGCCAACAAATTAAGCAAATGGGAAAAATAGATACATTCCTGGAAACTTATAAATTATCAAAACTGAAACAGGAAATAATATAAAACCTGAACAGACCAATAACCAGCAAGGAAATTGAAGCAGTCATCAAAAACCTCCCCCCCCAAAAAAAACTTCCCAAAAACCAAGAGTCCAGGGCTAGTTGGCTTCCCAGAGGAACTCTACCAAACCTTTCAAGAATTAATAATACTTATTCTATTGAATCTGTTTCAAAAAATACAAATGGAAGGAAAACTTCCAAACTTGTTCTATGAGGCCAGCAATACCTTGATCCCCAAAACAGATGAAGACCCCATCAAAAAGAAGAATTACAGACCAATATCCCTGATGAACATAAATGTCAAAATACTAACCAAAATACTATTAATAGTTTCCAACAGTACACTAAGAAGATTATTCACCATGACCAAATGGGATTTATCCCTGGGATGCAAGGCTGGTTCAACATTCACAAATCAATAACATGATAGAACATTAATAAAAGAAAAGCCAAGTACCATATGATCCTCTTGATTGATGCAGAAAAATCATTTGACAATAGACACCATCCTTTCTTGATTAAAACTCTTCAAAGAGTAGGGATAGACAGAACATACCTTAATATCATAAAAGCCATCTACAAAAACCCCACAGGGAATATCATGCTCAATGAGGGAAAAACAGAGCTTTTCCCCTAAGGTCAGGAACACAACAGGGATGTCCACTCTCAGCACTGCTATTCAACATAGTACTAGAAGTCCTAGCCTCAGCAATCAGACAGCAAAAAGGAAAAAAAGGCATTCAAATTGGTGAAGAAGTCAAACTCTCACTCTTTGTGGATGACAGGTTATTGTATATGGAAAATCCAAAATACTCCACCCTAAAATTGCTAGAACACATAAAGGAATTCAGCAATGTGGCAGGATACAAAGTCAATGCACGGAAATCAGTGGCATATCTACACACTAACAATGAGGCTGAAGAAAGAGAAATTAAGGAACTGATCCCATTTACAATTGCCCCCAAAAGCATAAGATACCTAGCAATAAACCTAACCAAAGAGGTAAAGGATCTGTACTCTAAAAATTACAGAACACTGAAAGAAATTAAGGAAGACATAAAGAGATGGGAAAACATTCCATGCTCATGGGTTGGAAGAACAAATATTGTGAAAATGTCATGCTACCCAGAGCAATCTACACAATCAATGCAACCCCTATCAAAATACCATGGACTTTCTTCACAGAGTTGGAACAAATAATCCTAAGATTTGCATGGAACCAGAAAAGACCCCAAATAGCCAGGGGAATGTTGGGGGGAGGAACAGCCAAAGCTGGGAGCATCGCAATGCCTGACTTCAAGCTATATTACAAAGCTGTGATCATCAAAACAGCGTGGCACTGGTACAAAACAGACACATAGATCAATTGAACAGAATAGAGAACCCAGACATAGACCTTCACGTCTATGGTCAACTAATATTCCACAAAGCAGGAAAGACCATCCACTGGAAAAAAGACAGTCTCTTCAAGAAATGGTGCTGGGAAAATTGGAGAGTCACATGCAGAAGAATGAAACTGGACCATTCTCTTATACCAGACACAAAGATAAACTCAAAATGGTTGAAATATCTAAATGTGAGACAGTAATCCATCAAAATCTTAGGGGATAACATAGGCAGCAACCTTTTTGACCTCGGCTGCAGCAACTTCTACAAGTCACATCTCTAAAGGCAAGGGAAACAAAGGCAAAAATGAACTATTGTGACTTAATCAAGATATAAAAAGAAACTTCTGCACAGCAAAGGGTTGACAAAACTAAAAGGCAACCTACAGAATGGAAGAAGATATTTGGAAATGACACATCAGATAAAGGGCTGGTATCCAGGATCTATAAAAGAACTTCTTAAACTCAACATCTAAGACACATACAATCCAGTCAGTAATGGGCAGAAGACGTGAACAGACATTTCTCCAGAGAAGACCCTCACATGGCTCCCAAGCACATGAAAACATGCTCCGCATCCCTGGCCATCAGGGAAATACAGATCAAACCCACACTGAGATCCCACCTCACACCAGCGAGAATGAGGAAAATTAACAAGACAGGAAACCACACATGTTGGAGAGGATGTGGAGGAAGGGGACCCTCCTGCACTGTTGGTGGGAACGTGACCTGGTGCAGCCCTTCTGGAAAACTGTGTGGAGGTTCCTCAAAGAGGTAAAAATAGACCTGCCCTACGACCTGGCAATTGCACTGCTGGGGATTTACCCCAAAGATACTGATGTAATGAAACGCTGGGACACCTGCACCCCAGAGTTCACAGCAGCAGTGTCCACAGTAGCCACACTGCGGGAGGAGCCTCGGTGTCCTTCAGAGACCATGGATAGAGATGATGCGGTCTATATACACAATAGAATATTATTCAACCATCAGGAAGGATGAAATCTAACCATTTACATCATCGTGGATGGAACTGGAGGGTATTATGCTGAGTGAAATAAGTCAATCGGAGAAGGACAATTATACGGTTTCACTCATATGTGGGATTTAAGAAAGAAAACAGGATCATAGGGGAAAGGAGGGAAAACTGAATGGGGAAATCAGAGAGGAAGGCATACCATGAGAGACTCTTGACTTTGGGAAAAAACTGAGGTTTCGCTGGAGGGGCGGGGGTGGGGGGATGGGGTACCTGGGTGACCGGCATCAAGGAGGGCACATGATGTTAGATAACAGGGTGTTATACGAAACTGATGAATTACTGAACACTACATCTGAAAATAATGATGTACTATATGTCAGGAAATTGTATTTAAATTGTAAAAATGCAGAAACAGGATACATACAAACAAAACCATCCAAGGGGGATAAATACACACCATGCTCTAAAGGATGACACTATGAACTGTAATTTTGCACAAAAATAATAGACACCAGATACAAGGAATGGCATCTTTAAAAGAATGAGAAGAAATCGCCACTAACCAAAATTCTGATTCAGTTGAAACCTCTTTCAAAAATGAAGATAAAATTAAGGCAGGTTGAGGCAAATGTAATCAGAAAGAATTTGTCATGGAAGACTGCAGTAAATAAATATTAAAGGATGTATTTTAGGCAGAAGTAACTTGATTCCAATAGTTCACAGGACCCTTGTTCGTTTTTTGGAAACAGATCCAGGAATAAAATGACTCGCCACAGCTGGTGTAGTTTCTGCCTAAGTAGATACAGACCCACGACAGCAGGAGACGTGTTCAGGTGTGTTCCCAGCAGCAGCATGGGCCATGACCCCCAACCCAATGTCCACTAACAGTGGAAAAGATAAATGATGTCCAAACGGTAGAGCGCCGCACAGCGACAGAGCTGGCCTGAGCCCGGCAACCACAACATGCAGGCAGCGCAGAAGCACACTTCCGAAGGGAAGAGGCCGGATCCTACAGAGTAACTACTGTGTATGCCATGTCTATACAGCTCTAAAGTAGGAAAATTGAAATATGGTGTTCAGTGTCAGGGTATGTGTTAACTGGGGAAAGGCGGAGTAATGTGTTTGGGGGGAAGGCAAGCGGGGACTCCATGGTCTGGGGTGTTCGCTCCTTCATCTGAGTGGTGGCCGCACAGGTGGGCCGCACAGGTGCCCTCTGAGCTATACGATTGCGACTTTGTACTAACCCCAGGAAAGGTGGTAACAACTGTTATATTAAATGGTTCAAGCACTCTCCAAGTAACAGACACAAGGCTTAAGACTAAGCTGGTGACCCGAGGGAGGGCAAGGAAATCTTTCCTACTACAGAAATAGGGACAGCAGGGGGGCGGGAGGGTCACTGGCACCCCCAGCCTTGGACACAAAAGACGGTATCCATTCCAGATCTTCTGCTCACCAGCCACCAGTCAGCCATGAAGGCAGGAGGACACCCCTGGGTACGAGGACTCAGAAAACACCCCCACGCCCCCTCGCTCCCTCTAGGGTGGTGCCTCACAAAGCACAAAGGGAGAACCGAGATGGGCCTCTGCTCCCTGTGCTCTTGCTCACTGCAGAGCCCTTCCTGGCCAACCCTCCAGTCCACAGAAAATCTAGCACGGTGCCTGCCATCCCCTGGCACAGCAACTCTGCAAGCAATTAGACATTTCAGTCCTTGTGAAGATGAAGACCTGTCGCTCACACTTGCAGTAACTGGCACAAATCACTGTGTGATGCTCTACCTTCCTACGGCCCCCACCCCTTCAAAAAGCCACATATTCTGGAACAAGAGATGGAGGGGAATGAAAAAGGGGGAAGGGTACGTGGGTGGCATGGGCTGGGCAGAGCTGTGATGGAGTAACTGGGGTACCTGCCACACCCCCAGCACCCCAACCCCGGGAAGGGCTGTGAACCACAGCATCAGGCAGATCTGAGGCCCAGAGGGAAGGGGGCTGGCCCACGCTCTGGTTGGAGACATACCATATCCTCTGAGGGCATTATCCATGATGGGGAACTTCCCTCTGCCTTCAAAGTTGACTGCCTGGCCGCACAGGGCTTCCTTCAGAGCCTGGTATCCATGCAGCACGACGACCGGATGGGCGCCCAGGCGCAGTGAGTACACAGAGCCGTACTGCTCAGCCAGCTGGGGAGAGTGGCAAGGCACACCTGAGCAACTGGCCCGGCTCCTAGCTGCGCAGGCCCAGGTAGAAGAGAAGCAGCCCCGATGCGTGGCCAGCACCCTCCCTTAATGAACCCCGGCCAAGACTCGGGGCTGCAGTCCTGGGGGTGGGGTGAGTCATACTCCAGCCTCTTGAGCTCTTGTGCCTTTGCCCTAATCCCTTCCTTTACTGGAGGGAACAAACCACTTACTAAGCGTTGGACAAATCCTAGTACTACATGGTGTCTCGACTGGGAAAAGACAGGGCCCAGCGGGAAAATTACTGTCTTTGATAAGCTTTCTAGTGGGTGAGACGTGATGCTCAAGTCTGGACTCTGCTAGCGTGCAGACATGCAGAGGGAGACACCAGTGAGGATGGGGTGGAAGGCCGGGGCGTGGTCTCATCCTTGAGAGGCCACTGGGGAACGTCTCCTTGGAAGGCAGCGCTGTCACCACCAAGAAATAAGGGAATGGCAGCCAGGTGGGGATCTGCAAGAACAGTATGTCCTGCAGAGGGATCCGCGAAGCCCTGAGGATCACGGGTGCCTGGGGTGGGAAGGATTGAGGAGGCCAGTGGCCACAGAGGGCAGCGGAGGGCAGGAGGGTGTGCAAGGTGGGGCGGGGGGTTAGAGGGTGGGGGGAGTGGAAGGGCCAGGTCCTATGAGGGGCACGAGCTGCTGAGGGGGGTGGGCCACCTCCTTTAGGGCCTCTCTGCCTGGAGTGCGAACGGAATGGAAGGAGGCCATCTGTGGGCAGGACACTGTTGAATTGATCCAGGTAGAAAGAGAACGCTGGGTTCCCTGTGTCTTCCCAAGGTAGAGAGAGGGGTTTGCTGGTGGCTGGGATGTGGTGGTGGGGGGGAGTCAGGGTAACTGAGAATACAAGCACCCCTTCCAGACATGGAAGGCAGGAGAGGCGGCAGGGGCAGAGGTGCAGCTTCATGCCGGTCAGGGCAGTGCCCGTGAGTTCCGTGGTGTGAGGGGGCTTCGAGAGCTTAGGGACCCATGAGTAGGGCCACCTGAGTCCTCCCAAGCCTGGCCCAGCAGAGGCACAGACTCGGGGCAGGGAGAGGGGACCACAGCTGATTGCCAGGGAGAGAAGCACATGACTAGGCATGGAATGCCAGCCGGGAAGGTGCCCACGTGGGCATTGGGGAAAGTGGAGACGAAGGACTCCATGAGGGCCCTGCAGAAGCTTCTAGAGGCAGTCTAGGACACACCCACCCACCTCTGTGTCCCTCACTCAAGTCAGAATCCACTGCTGTCTGAGGATCCTGATTCCCCAACAGCCCTCCTAGCCTTTCCTGAGTGGATGCCCGTGATCCTGGCATCTGAGACTACACGGCACTGGGCTGACACAGGGCAGGGCAGTGGGACCAACGTGCTGGCAAGTCACGATGGTGCGATCCCAAGGTACAGCTGGAAAGCCAGATGGATGGGGGCACATCGAGTCACAACGATGGGGTACAGATTGGGCAATGACCGCACTGTGCCGCGGACACGCTCCTCACTCAACAGGCGCTCCGTATGTTATGGTCACATATCAGAGTCCAGCTGGAAGGGCCTTCTCTAGGGAGAGACCTGTCGGGGGGCCTCAGAGGCCGTTAGTTAAAATGGAGCCATTCTTGAGGGGTCACCATTCTTGCTCTCCTCAAAAGGATGGAACGAACAGGAAGTAGGAAGGAATCAACACCCGCCCCGGTGTTAGCTGGCCATACCTGAGAGGCCTTACCCTGGAGAGAGAGTTGGGCAGGTCCCAGAGGTTCACCTGCAGGATGTTCCCAATGATGGGAAGAGGAGGCGGGCCCGGTGGGAGCAAACGCCCGCGAGTGCCTCCTCTTCTCCACACAAAGATGAACAGCAGGAAAGCCACACAAGCCACCAGGAAGGTGGGCAGACCGAGCAGAGCCATGTCACTGCCCCGTGTGGGCCGTGGGGCTGGCACTCGGACTGTCAGCCACTCGTGGTGTCAGCTGTTGAAGACAGTGTGTTGTGATTGCAAACCAAGTATACAGGAGCCCCACACACTCCCTTGAGCCTGTTTAGAAATGTGACAGGTTTGGCATCTTTGAAGTCACTTAGTTCAGAGTCTATACTGTCCCCAGCAGGGTTCCCCTTGTCCCTTTGTTTCCCGCCCCCACCACCAACCTAGTCGTCAGTTTGGCTCTTCTCCCAGGATAGGAAGGGAGAATTTGGGTGTCTCTTGCTCCAGCATATACAGAGCTGGCGGTGGAAGAGGGTCTTTAACTGGATCCCCTAGCCCCCTCCTCTTCCCAACCACCTCTCATCCCATCTTCTCCCTCCTGGGCATTGGTGGTGTCCCCACATGTGGCACCTCCTCCCTTCCCACTGAGCCCCTGCATCACCCCTTCCCTGTTCAGTCCATTGAGGACAAAGCCGTCAGAATCTCCCTGAAAGACATAGATCAGGCAGGTCATTCACCTGCTGAACCCTCAATGGGTCCCCGGAATTTACCTAAGGGTAAAGCCTAAAAGCCTTAGAAAGACCTCTGAGACCCCCTAGCTTGCGGCCTTGCCTTCCTGCCCTGTGGGGAGTCCGAGCGCCCAGCTCCAGGAACAGCCCACAGTGTGGCCTCCGGGCATCTCCCCTGCCCTTCCCTTGGCCTGCGATGATGCCCCTCCTGTCTCTTCTGGGGACTCACCTGCACCTTCAGCCCAAGCCTCTCCTCACGCTCACCAGGCAGACCTCCTCTCATGTCTTAGGTGGTGATTGTACATTAACTTCGATGACTTGCTGTATTTGGACAGAAACCATGGAATTGAGGACAGTGAGCGAACTGTCCACTTACCCTTGGCCCCTGGGATGGGGTCCAGCTGCCCACACCTCCACTAGGCAGGCGCGTTTTGTAACCGTCCCGGCGTCCTCCATCTCAGGCATCTTCCACACTTGCCTGACTATTCCTTCTCTCCATCCCACGGTGGGCTGCCTCCTCATTTCCACTGGCACTTACTTAGTTATCCACAAGATTAAACAATTAGTATTTTTTAGGTTTACGGGCTATTTGTAATATTTGAACTGTTATTTGCCCATTTTTCTAATGAGATGTTTGCCTTATTGCTTTTTCAAGATCTTTATGATAAAGTCAATTTTCCAAAAAAGCAGTAGCATCTTCATCTGCCCAAATAATATGCACATTAACTTAGTGAACGTGTTCCCCAAGTTAGGTGTCAGTTTGTCAAATTTCATGTCAGGATGAGAAGTAATGATGAGCTATTCCTTTTCTGGCATTACAAATTAAAGTTCATTTTTTAAGCAAATCCTCATTTTCACTGGGGAAACAATACACAGGTATGTGAAGAAAGTCACTACCCCCCGCCACCTCTCCTCCAGACTCACTCCCGCCAAGTCCCTGGGTCGGCAGCCAGCCACGCATTGCTCCTTTTGGCTGCACGTTTGGGTGCCTGCACGTGGGGTGGGGGAGCCAGTGCTGCTGGCCTTGCCAGGATCCTGGGGGCTCACTCGGTTAAGTATCTGCCTTCGGCTCAGGTCATGATCTCAGGGTCCTGAGATCGAGTCCCTCATAGAGCCCTGCATGGGGTTCCCTGCTCAGCGAGGAGTCTGCTTCTCCCTCTGCCTGCTGCTCCCCCCATTTGTTCTCTCTCTCTCTCTCTCTCTCTCTCTGTCAGAACAAAAAAGAGTCCTGCCATCTGCTCTTCTACTTGTTTTTTGTTTTAAAGATTTTTTGGGGGGATCCCTAGGTGGCTCAGCGGTTTAGCACCTGTCTTTGGCCCAGGGTGTGATCCTGGAGACCCAGGATCGAGTCCCACATCGGGCTCCCTGCATGGAGCCTGCTTCTCCCGCTGCCTGTGTCTGTGCCTCTCTCTCTCTGTGTGTGTCTCATGAATAAATAAATACAATCTTTTAAAATAAAAGTCTAATCAATATTTATTTATTTATTTATTTATTTATTTATTTATTTATTTCAGAGAAAGCACAAGCTCACTTAGAGGAAGAGGGAGAAGAAGGCTCCCACTGAGCAAGGAGCCCGACTTGAGGCTCAGTCCCAGGACCCTGAGATCATGACCCGAGCCGAAAGCAAACACTTAACTGACTGTGTCACCCAGGTGCCCCTGGCCTACTTGGTTTTTATTCTCTCAGCAGCTATTCCTTGGGCATCCTCTTTGAGATCGATAGATGTAGCTTCTGATCATTCCTTTTAATGCTGCACAATATTCCATGGTGGGATACATGATAAGATAAAGGAAATTTTCAACTTCTAATGTTTATGGGCCTCAGGAAGTTATACTAGAACATTAACCAAGGTCAAAGCGACTCAGCAATGTCTCAAACCATGGCTCTATTTCTGGCCGGCACACTGTGTACATCTGTGTTGTTCAAAGTATAACTGAAAGGGGGCATTCCAAACACAAAGATAAACAAAAGGGAGAAAGCTCTTTGTTCCCATAAAATTAAAGCCACGCGCCCTGCATCTTGTGTGGTTTGGCTCACACCTGAAGCCCAAGGTGAGGTCTGCGACTCTCTAAAGCATCCTTTGTCTGATGACTTCTAACTGTTGTACGGGAACGACACGCACAACCCTGCACCAATATCCTCCCTGAGACCCTCTTCTCGTGGAGATCCTGTGCCCCAGGCAGCTGGCCTCACTTGGGCTCCCGTAAAACTCCTCCTCTTTTTAGGTTTCTTCATTTTTGCATCAACATACACCACACACAATAAACCATTCCCCTGAGAAGGTATATTTGCGTCCTTTCCAGTTTTCCTGTTTGCTTTTTGCCCACAATTAAGGAGGCTGTCTTGAGGGTTCTTTCATGTAATTTTAATATTCTGTTGTTTCTGTGGTTCCCAAAACAGGAACAGTGGGGTCAAAGGGTGTGTATCATGTTCCTTGGAGGAGGATTATTTCCACAAGACACACTCCCAACCTGGCGTCGCTGACCTCTGGTGGGGCTCCTTGGGGACTCTGGCCACAGGCCAAGCGTCCAGCCCAGTGGGTGGAGGTCACGGGGGTTCTGGCCCTCAGTTCTTCACCCCACGTTCATTCATGTGATGTCATCACATTCCTTGCTCTGTAGAATAACTCAAATACATCTTTTTTGGAACAAGCTTTTTAAAAAGATTTATTTATTTGGGGGGGGGGCAGAGGGAAAGGGAGAGAGAGTCTCCAGCAGACTCAGCCCTGGTGGGGGGCCTCATGTGCCTGGACCTGAAGATCCTGCGATCAGGACCTGAGCCAAAACCAAGAGTGGGTGCTCAGCAACTGGCCCCCTAGGTGCCCCGGAATAAGTTTATTCTTCATCCCACAACACAAAATCACTGCTTTTAGTCTTTCTCCCACTTAAGAAAAGAATGACTGGCATGATTTTATGGACATCACAAGGAAACTTAAAGAGAGTTCTGTGTTTCTGGGTCTGGAACCAGGGCGCTTGGTCCCAGCGGCCCTCGCAGGGGCAGTGGCGGTGGTTTCCTCTGCCCTGACCAATGCGCTCTCTGTAAATAAAAGTGGACTTTATAACAAATATTTGTGTTTGGCAGAAACAACAGTTATGGACTTTGAGAGGGGTTGTGAAATTGGGGGGTGAACTCGTCTTGTGTGTGGGAAACAGGTGAGGCAACTCCAGCAAGTGTGAGCAAGAGGCTCCCAGGCCCCGCCCCCCAGCCCCTCTAGCCCCCTCAGCACCCCCCCCGCGTCAATGCCCCTCTTCTTCCTGCACCGCCGTGGTCCGAGCCCTCCCGGGATGCAGGTGCGCTGCTGGATGAGCACCTGCTCCCAGGCCGGCAGGTGACCTCTGTCAGCTTTCCCTGGGCCGCGGGACCCTGACACACCCCCAGGGGAGGTGGGGAGCGCCTTCGTGCACCTGCCTCTGCTCTGTGCCAGGGAGCTGGTCCAAGACCAGGCCCCAACTTCCCCAGCAGGGAAGCGCCCCACCTGCAGCCTTCTGGTGCAGCCGGAGCTGAGCCACAGGCACTCGGCCACCCTCAGCCTCGGCCACGGGAACAGGTGCTCGCCCAACCCGCTCCTGGCCTTCTTGTCTTCCAGCACCACGCAGCACTGTGGAGGTACCCAGTTCTCTACCCCAAAGATCCCGAGGGGCTTCCTCCTGAGCCAGGCGTTCCCACTGCTGCTGCCCAAACACTGAAGGCCCCGTTGCCAAATTAGCAAGACCCTTGTGTTGGCTCCCACAGGGCTTGAGCACTGGGCAGTTTTGCTTCAAGGGTGAGAGCTTCGTCACGTGGGAGTCCTGAACTGGGATGTCTCAACTCCTGAGAACTCACACCGGGGCTGTAACTGACCCCAATCAGGGAAGAGTGTGAGCAGTCCCTGAGAATGCCTGGTGTTCCCACCTACAAGAGAACAGTGTGGACAGCAGCTCTCACTTTGGACCACCCTCGCCAAGAGAAATCACTACTAGGTATGACGGTCCACTCGGTCCTTCCTTTGGGAAAGTCTTGGCAGAAAATTCACATTCAGTAGGTTTGCAGGTAAGCTGGAGATTGCATCAGGGCTCAGGGGCAGGTGAGCCCATGTGTCCTTGGGCCACAGTGGCCTGACATGGGGGTTGGGTCTCCTGTGACCAATTACCATCAGCGCCCTCCGGGCTCACCAGTCAACTTCCACCATATCCCAGCTCAGGTCTCCAAGGCCGTGCAGGCAAGGGCTGAAGGCTCGCAAGTACCCTGGGTTCTTGTCAGGAACTTTATGCACCATCTGGCCCATCACTCTCACCCCACACTCACACTTGCACACACTCCTGCTTCTCATCATGACCTGTACATGAGCCTGTTTCATGTCTCACACACATGCTTATACACAAACACATACTTCATTCATCATATACACACATACAACTTTCATGTCCCACACATGTATGTACTCATTATACACACACAAACACACATGCACATGCGTGTGTCCATATACATGAACACAGGGTCTTTCTCACTCTGATTCCTCCCTGCTCCTCTGATGGAGCATGCTATGGTCATCTGTGAGGCAGGAAATACCCCCGGTCGATGGCCTCACTCCCTGTGGGAACATTTGTGATTTCTGAATTGGGCCTATCCAGTCACATTCCCCTAGTTTCTTTGAGACAATTGGACTCCTTTCCTAGTGGAGTTGCTGTACCTTGAGTGGGTTAGCTTTGCTCTGGGCCAGTGGGGACACAGGCCATCTGCCTCCTTTTATTTCACCCCTACAGAACCTCAAAAAACTCCTCTCCAACTTAACAATATATTTGGTTTTAATTAAATCTGTCCTAAGAGCAAGTTGTATTCTTCTTATAATGGAACTCTCTAGTTATTAAATATGTATCTTTGCTGATTGACAGCAGCTTCCAAGCCACGTTGATGCCCTGCCTCATGCAAGCCTGTGTGATCCTAGATGCCTGAGCTCACCAGAAAGCCTAGCAGCCCTGCTGCCAGGAAATATATAGCTGTAAATACTTCCAATAAAAAAAGATTTCAAATCAACAACCTATATTTATACTGTAAGAAACTAGAAAAATAAGAACACACTAGATTCAATACTAACAGAGGAAGGGAATAATAAGGATTAGAGATAAATTACAGAGAGAATAGAAAAACGATATGAAAGATCTTTAAAGCCAAGAGTTGCTTCTTTGAAAGACCAACAACTGACAAACCTTTAAGGTTGCTTTTTCTTTTTTTAAAGATTTTATTTATTTATTCATGACAGACAGACAGACAGACAGACAAGCAGAGGGAGAAGCAGGCTCCACACAAAGAGCCTGATGTGGAACTTGATCTCCAGACTCTGGGATCATGCCCTGAGCTGAAAGCTGATGCTCAACCACTGAGTCACCCAGGGGTCCCGTAAGGTTGCTTTTCACTCTGCTCAGCTTTCTTTTGCTGTTGGGATGGAGTGGGGGCATCTTAGTTCCTTATATGTGGAACTCGAATCAGAAGTCTTCTGCACCATTCTTCTTGCATTCCTGAGAGAGGGTAGGACATGGGGAAAGCTGCTGCCCCCAACACCAAGAGACAGATGGGTTAACACAGAGCCACAACTTACAGGAGGAGGACCCACGAGCTGAAGCTGCCATGGGACCATGTGGGGCAGGAAACTTGAACTGTGCAGAGAACACAGAGTGAACTCCAGAAGGACCCACTCACAGGGGTCCCTACAATATTGTGAGATTTGTTTCCAGGACCTTGACCAGATTCCCACAGTAAATATCAGAGTAAAGGAGGGGGGGAAGGTGGAGGGGAAATGAATGGCAAATAAATGTACAATTTGAAACACATCAGAGCACACCTTTTCTTAACAGGGCCTGCCCTCAGGGGCACTTACTTAACTAGAGTTCAATTGACCTGGGAAGGGAAACAGCCCACCTCCAACCGCATCTAACCACCCTGTCCCACCTGGGGGAGAAGGGGAAGCTTAGAACCCCTTGTTAGGGTCACAGTCCTGAGGCATAGGCCTACTAATGACTGAGACCTGATCATAGGCTGTAGGACATGTCCCCTGCCCCATACTTCACTGCCACACAATGGCCTATTTACTGCAGTTCCCTTTACCCGAGTGTCATATTCAGCAATCAAGAAAAATTACAAGGCATACCAAAAGACCAAGATCACAATCTGAGAATGCAAAATAGCATCAGAACCAGATGGAGAGATATTGGAATTGTCAATCCAGGAATTTAAAACAACTATAATTAATATGCTAAGGGTCTTAAGGGATAGGGTAGACAGTATACAAGAATGCATGAGCGATGTAAGCAGGGAGGTGGAAATCCTAAGAACCAAAAGAGAAATGCTACATATATTTATCACTGTAACAGAAATGAAGAATGCCTTTGATGCGCTCGTGAGTGACTGGACACAGATGCAGAAAGAATCTATGAGCTAGAAAATATATCAATAGAATCATCAAAAAGCAAAGAGAATGAAGAATGAAAAAAAAGTATCAGAATATCCAAGGATGTAGGACAACTACAGAAAATGTAACCTATATGTAACAGGAAGACCAGAAGGAGAGAAAAGAGATAAAGGACCACAAGAAACATTGAAACAATAATAACTGAGAATTTCCCCAAACTAATGTTAAACACCAATAAGAAATATGAAAACACCAACCAGGATAAGTGCCAAAAACAGCACACCTAGGAATATCATATTCAAACTGCAGTAAATCAAAAATAAAGAAAAAAATCCTGCAAGAAAGTCAGAGGAAAAAAACTATTATCTATAGCAGAACAGAGATAAGAATCACAACCACTTTCTCCCCAGAAACTATGAGAGGAACAAGAGAGTGGAATGAAATACTTAACTTGAGAGAAAAACCCACCAACCTAGAATACTATATCCTGCAAAATCAACCTCCAAAAGTGAAGGAGAAATAAAGACTTTCTCATATAAACAAAAATTGAGGGAATTTGTTTCCAGTAGACCTACCTTGCTGAAAATGTTAAAATGAAAATAATACAGATCAGAAACTTGGCTCTATATAATTATATATAATGTAAGGAAGAATATATATGTATATATATTACATATATATGCTTACATGTAAATGAAATGAACAATGATAATACAAGGAATTAGGACTTTCTTATATTATACTTACGCTATCTGTGAAGTGCTATACTACTACTTTAAAGAGGATTTGGATTAGTTGTAGATGCAAAATCCTGGACAACCATTGTAAATCATATCTTAATTTTCATAGTACAGATCTTTTATCTCTTTGATTAGGTTCATTCCTAGGTATTTTATAACTTGGTGCAATTGCAAATGGGATTCCTTGATTTCTCTTCCTCTTTCTTCATTACTGGTATAGAGAAATGTGACAGATTTCTGTACATTAATTTTGTATCCAGTGACTTTACTGAATTCCTGTGTCAGTTCTAGCAAATTTTTGGTGAAATCTTTTGGGTTTTCTATATATAGTATCATGTGATCTCTAATAGTGAAAGTTTAACTTCTTGGCCAATTTAGATTTCTTTGCCTTTTATTTCTTTTTGCTGTCTGACTGCTGAGGCTGGAACTTTCAGTACTATGTTACATAGTAATAATAAGAGTGGACATTCCTATCTTGTTCCTGGCTGTCACTTTTCCCCCATTGAGGTTATTAGCTATCGGTTTTTGATATATGGACTTTATTATGTTGATATATGTCCCCATTAACCCTACTTTGTTGAAGGTTTATCATGAATGGATATACTTTTTATAGCAGCACAATAAGCAATATTCAAATTATGGAAAGAGCCCAAATATCCATCAAATAATGAGTGGGTAAAGAGAATATGGTATATACATACAATGGAATATTACTCAGCCATAAAAAAGAATGAAATCTTGCCATTTGCAACACCATGGATGGAGCTAAGAAAAATAAGTCAGAGAAAACCAAATATCATATGATTTCATTCATATGTGGGATTTCAGAAAAAAAAACAAATGAAAATAGGAGGAGAAAAGAGAGGCAATACAAGAAACAGATTCTTTACTATAAAGAACAAACTGATGGTTACTAGAGATGAGGTGGGGAGGAATGGGTTAAACAGGTGATAGGCATTAAAAAAGGTGCTGTTATGATGAGTACCAGGTGTTGTATGTGTTGTATGTGAGTGATAAATCACTAAATTCTATACCTGAAATTAACATTGCACTGTATGTTAACTAGCTGGAATTTAAAACTTGGAAAAAAGAAGTATAAGTAATAAGCTAAGAAAGGAGAGAGAATGAAATCATATAAAATACTCAATTAACAGTGTGCCTAGGTGGCTCAATCAGTTAAGCATCTGCCTTCAGCTCAGTTCACAATCTCAGGGTCCTGGGACTGAGTTCCACATCGAGCTCCTTGCTCAGTGGGGAGTCTGCTTCTCCCTTTTCCTCTGTACTCCCCACTGCTTGTGTGTGCGCTCTCTCTCTCTCTCTCTCTCACCCTCTCTCTCACTCTCTCTCTCTGTTAAATTAATAAATACAATCTTTTAAAAATACTCAATCAAAACAAAAAAAAAGGTAGTAAAAGAGTGGAATATAAAAATAGGAACAAAGAACAAGGGCAATGAATAGAAAACCATAATAAATATGGTAGATATTAACCCAAGTATATCAAGTATCACTTGGAATGTCAGTGGTAAAAATACACCAAATAAGACAGATTGTCACAATGATCAAAAAATAAGACCCAACTATATGTTGTCTACAAGAAATCCACTTTAATTTTTTAAAATTTATTTATTTATTTATTTATTTATTTATTTATTTATTTATGAGAGAGAGAGATAGCAGAGGGAGGGGCAGAGGGAGAAGGAGAGAGAGAATCTCAAGCAGACTCCTGATGAGTACAGAGCCCGATGTGAGCTGGATCTCACAACCCATAGGACCATGACCCGAGCCAAAACCAAGAGTCTGACACTCAACTGACTGAGCCCACCCAAGCACCCCACACCTTAACATATTTCAAAGAACAGAATTCATACAATGTCTGCTCTCAGATCACAATAGAATTAAGGCAGAAATAAATAACAGAAAAGTAACTGAAAAATCCCAAAATACGTGAAGATTAAACAATACACTTCTAAATAATACAGGTGTCTGAAAGGAAGTCAAAAGAAATTTAGAAATATCTTAATCTAAATGAAACTGAAGACACAATTCATCAAAATCTGCAAAAGGTAGTGAAAACTCCACATAGAGGGTGATTGACAGCACTGAGTGCACCTATTAGAAAAGAAGGAAGACCTACAATGAGTGATCTAAGTTCCCACCTTAAGAAAGTAGAAAACTAAGACCAAATTATATCTAGGGCAGCCTGGGTGATGCAGCAGTTTAGCGCCACCTTCAGCCCTGGGTGTGATCGGGTCCCACATCGGGCTCCCTGCATGGAGCCTGCTTCTCCCTCTGCCTGTGTCTCTGCCTCTCTCTCTCTCTGTGTCTCTCATGAATAAATAAATAAATAATCTTAAAAAAATTATTATATCCAAAGTAAGCCAAGAAAAGAAATAATATGAATCAGAGCAGAAAGCAATAAAATTCAAAAGAGGAAATTAACAGAGAAAATCAACAAAACCAAAATCAGTTCCTTGAAAAGACCAATAAAATCAATAAGCCTTCAGCCAGGCTAACTAAGAAAAGAAGTAAGAGGATGCAAATAATATCAAAAATGAAAGAGGGGTGATCACTACAGATGCCATAGAAGTTAAAAGGTTAATCAAGGAATACTGAACAAGTCTATGTCACAAACATGGTAACCTAGATGACCATAATCATGGACAAATTCCTTGAAATCCCTACCTGCCCAATTAAAACAAGAGGAAATAAATGATAGGAATAGACTTATCGCTATTAAAGAAATTAAATCAATAATTAATAACGTTCTAAATCCAAAAGCACCAGGCCCAGATGGGCTCCCTGGTGAAATCTACCAAACTTCTAAGGAATGGATTATCTATAATCTCTTTCAGAGGAAGAAGCAGAGGGAATGCTTCCTCACACATTATATTCATTACTCAAATACCCAAATCAGACAAACACATTATGAGAAAACTACAGACCAATTACTCTTATTAACATAGATGCAAAAATTCTCAACAAAATATTAGCAAATCAAATCCAGACGGGATTGTGGACTTAAATGCTAACTGCAAGCAGTAGGACTTTGAGGTTGTTGGGATGGATTAAGTGTATCCTGCAGGTGGTAGGACACGAATCTTGGGAAGCGAGAAATGGAATGCTCTAGACTGAATGTCTGTGTCCCCAGGATTCCTATGTTGAAGCCCTAATCCCAGGAGGTGGGGCCTTTGGGAGGTGATCAGGCCACGAATGGGACCAGTGTCCTTAGGAGAAGAGGCCAGAGACCAGCTAGCTCTCTTTCTACCACGTGAGGACACAGTAAGAAGTCAGCCACCCGCAACCGGGCAGCCCTCTGCCCTCACCGGAACCCCACGCTGCTGGCATCCTGGTTTCCAGCCCCCACACCTTCAGTGGCCAGTTACTCCCAGCCAATGATACTTCGCTACAGCAACAGAAGAGACCGAGACACCTCCCGAGCCTGTCCACCCTGCCCTTTCTCTTCCTGTTTTGCCAAAGGGGGTTCAGATTGATCAAAGATTTTCTAAGCTCAGGCTACCTCTTGAGGTAGTGTTACCTCGTATCCATGCTTGCCCGTGATCACACGGCAGGACTTCAAGAGCTGGGCCAGGAAGCCACCCCGTGGACGCAGTTTTGGAATGTGCTGACCAAGAAGCCAACTCAAGCCTGTTGATAATCGAAGGCTGCTGCCTGGGATCAGTTAAACATTTACACTCAAGTGGCCCCTACCCTCCCTCCCAACTGTTCCTTTTTTTTTTTTAAGATTTTATTTATTTATTCATGAGAGACACAGAGAGAGGCAGAGACACAGGCAGAGGGAGAAGCAGGCTCCACCCAGGGAGCCTGATGTGGGACCCGATCCCAGGACCCCGGGGTCATGCTCTGAGCCAAAGCAGACCCTCAACCACGGAGCCACCCAGGCGTCCCTCCCAACTGTTCTTCATTACATTTGAGTACTTTGGAATTTTCCTAGGACATTCTCTCAAATTTAAATCCCCAAAGCAAATGAGAAGGCATTTTCTCACACTCTTCTGCTGGAAGCAGGATTACCACTGGGTAGGCATGGGCAAGAGCAGGACAGGCAGCTTTCAGAATGCGGTAGCCGGGGTGTCAGTGTCGATTCTTGCTAGTGCCGCCTTGCGGGTACGACGGCACGCACATCCTCTCACCCCGGAGCCCGTGATGACTCTACCTTACATGGGGAAGGGACTTTGAATGTGTGACTAGTTAGGAACCCTAAGAGCGGGAGATTATCTGGTGCTATCTGGGTGGGCCATTGTCACCAGACGTGTGTAAGAGAGAGAGATGGGAAGATGCTACATGACTGGCCTTGAAACGTTACTCCCTTCACTAAGGAACACTTAGGCAGGACTCTGAGCGTGCCACACGTGTTCCGGAGGCCCTGCATACCTAACCTGTGCAGCCCTCACACTCTTTTCAGCAGCAGGGCCTCCATCAGGCCCATCTCACCGATGGGCAGTCCAAGCACGCAGGCTGAGCACACAGGAGGCCTTGGTGGGAGCCAGCGGGGTGGGGAACGAGTTCTTGTTCCAAATGCCTCTTCTGTTCCACAACTTTGTGTAGTTCACGGAGGCGACCAATCATTTCCTCATTTCTGCCTAACCCCACATGGGGTCCCCATGTGCCTAGAGTTTTTGTTCCAGGTAAAAAGTCGCATCTTATTAAGAGATAATAATGGATGTCTACGTGGACTTTTCAGACCTATTTTAATCTTAAAATATAGCACATAATGATACTGAGAAGTGAGCCCAAAGGAACAACCTCATTTCCGAGGCACAGATGGCACGGGATATGTTTTCGACGTGGCTAACAAGCCTTCAAGGTATATTATTTTCCTCTTTTCCAAACTAATCCAACAAAATAGCATCTGTATTCGTTTTTGTGAACCCTAAGCACCAGGCAGTTCTACCTTCCTGGAAGAGACATGTTTCCATTACTGTGGTCGCCCTTGTTTCCGGGGACTCCAACACAGACTCAACTAGGTCATAGTTTGTTTCAATTTGTTTAATTAGTTTTGCACAATCTTTTTTGGACGTTGCTGTCAAATTTCATCTGATGAGTGTGACTCTGAAAAGCAGCATCTCAGGACCAATTTATTCCCTGTGAAACCCTGAGTGCCTCCACCAGACTGTGCAGGGAGGGTCTTCCTGGAGGCATTAAAGGGATATGCGGAAGCAGGAAGACTCCAGGTTTGCACCAAAGAGCCTGGGGCCCGGGGGTCTTCAGCCCGAGCGGGGAACGACACAGAGTTTGTAATGGGGGGGGATCTTGGCAAACCCGATTGTGCAGGGACTGAGGTCAATATCCTTGGGGTCGACGAGAGACTTCAGGTTAAAGTGCTGCAAAATGGCGGACAAGAACAGGAAGAGCTCCATGCGAGCCAGGCCTTCTCCAACACACACCCGCTTTCCTGGAAGCGACAACAGTGCTGCTGAGGCTCTGAGGCGGTCAAGACACAGAGCCCTGTCACGGGGGGGGGGGTGGTGGTGGCAGCAGAGGGGGCCCAACCACAGCAGAACTGACCCCTCTCTGCCCCTTGAAGGGAAGCACATAACACACTTCAGTATAAGAACGCCCGTGAGCCTGCCCACGGCTTCCGTCACCAGGACCAGCAGGTAATACGGTTTTGAGAGATTTTCACTAAGCCCTATTAGATCATTTTAGCACTAGAACGAGGAGAAGTATCTGCTGCGCAGAAAGAATAATTCATCTCATCCCCAGGACTGCTGGTGGGAAGATGTCATTTAACCTCTGTGAACAGAGAAGAATTTGGGTCCCCGGGGCAGGTGCTTGACCGTGGCAGAGAGCAGGACCTGGGGACGGCTCCCTACACCTGCTCTCCTCTTACCTGCGGAGAATGCCTTGAAGTAGTCACTATATTTGAATTTTCCGTTTTCATTCAGAAAGTGCTCTGGCTTGAACTTCTCTGGATCAGGGAATTCTTGTTTGTCAAACAAGACGGAGTCCAGTGTGGGAATTACCACTGTGCCCTAGGAGGAGCAGAGGCCCGTGTCAGCCAGTCAAGGTAACAGAACACGGGCTTCCCCCTGGGACCCGGTGGTGGAAGCAGTTAGCTGACGGGCTACATGAAAGGCAGTCAGGGGTCAGGTCAAAACGGTGACGAGAGCTCTCATCTCATCAGAGAAGCTCACAGGCTAGATGGTACTGTTGTTGGTTTCTGGGGTTGGGAAGTATGATAACCCCCAGGCGCTGTCCCGGGGGCCCCCTTCCAGATTTTTCCCATATCTTGGTCACCAGGTGCCAGGGAGGTACCGCTCCATGGGCCAGGAGCACTGGCCTGGGACCCACTAGACCCACTAGTCAGCCACATCTACCAAAGGATCCTGCCCTTTGGTGGGCTAGTGGGTGGGTGGGTGGGGCGTCCACGCTAGCTCACAGCTGACCTTGGGGATGACATATCCTCTGAACATCGTGTCCTGGTTTGCTACATGGGGCAGGTTGGAGGGCAGCAGGTCGATGAATCGCTGAATCTCGTGCACCACGGCATCCATGTAGGGCATCTCCAGCCTGTCCTTGATGGCAGGGACTCGGCTTGGGCCGATCACCCTGTCGATTTCTTCATGAAGTTTCTCTGTCAAGAGAATAGATGCAGAGGACGGACTCCAGGGTGGCTCAGCACCCCCGCCCATCTACCCAGCACAAGCTTATAGAGCATTCCCAGCGGTGCTGCGGGGGGTCCTGGATACATTGGATTCTGGGGTCATTGCTCCACAAATGCCAATGAGAGCCAGTCGCCGCGAGACGCCTCAAGTCTCTAGCACGTGTTAGCCTCTAGCTGATCCAACTCTCGTCATTACGCCAGGAATAGAGAAGAACGAAAGGGTCTTAGGAATTTCAGTTGGAGGGAAATCTCTGTATGAGTTATACCCAGGCTGCTTCACTGCAGGCCCGGGAAGGTGGAGGTGACGGCAGGACGGAAACAGATGCACGTGGCCTTCTGCATGAGGAATGAGGGAGCGGGGTCTGGACATCCCTCTCTTTGGGTGGGGTCACCAGCAGCCTTTGACAAGTCACTGGGCCTTCATAGCAGGTTGAGGGACGTGCAAATGATGTGCCACATGGTTCCCAGGTGTACAACTGTAAGCACATCCCGTGTGCATGGTGTGCTGATACTTAATAAATGTGAAACGTGTGACGTTGAGCACCGAGACGACACTCAGCAGAAGTCTGGGGGTGGGCGGCAGGGGCCCGACAGGGGCGTCGGCGGGCTCTGCAACCTGCTGCCCCGAGCTCCGAGCAGGCACTGCAAACGTTCACGCTTGCTAAGTTTGGCTGTGGTGTGGCTGTCAGTCATATGTATCTTCTACCTTTTTCTCTATATTGGAAATTACTCTTAATTAATCATGTAAGACACTTGTCCAGCGTACAATTCCCCCGACAGACTGGTCAGAAGTTCTCTCAGATCTGTGAGAGATCTCCAGGGACTTCTGGCTCCTTCCCCCCAATTCTGTGAGACAGACAAAGCAGTGGCTTTGGGGTCAGAAGCAGCAGATCCTGTTCCTGAGCAGGTCACACTCCACATCCCTCAGGGAAATTACCTCCTGCCCTAGAACACCTGCCCTTAAGATCACGGGATATTCAAGGGTGTAGCCCCAGCCTGGCACAGAGCAGAAGCCAGATTAGCAGCAGCAGCGGCAGGAAGCGAACCTCAGGGTGATGGGGCCCCCCAGAGCCAAGCCCAGGGGAGCGGGGAGGCTGGGCCTGGACACCAGCCAGGAGGAGCCTTCATTCCCGGGAGCAGCTCCCTTTCTTTCCTCCTTCCTGGGAGGTTGGTGCTCATCCCCCTGCGAGTAGCGACGCCCTCACACTGCTTGTCCTTGGCCCATGCCATCGGGAGGTGCTTCCGGGCCGTGACCCCCTGCACGTGCGGCACCAGGGCCTTCTCCTCCTCCAGGGCACTGGGAGGAGGAGCCCCGGGGGAAGAACGAAGGGCGTCCAGGCTGGCGGGCAGTCCTGGAGCACTCGTCCCCGGGGTTCCCTCTTGGTTCCTATTCTTCCAGTAGGGTAAACTATGCCACGAGGGCCTCAGCCCCATGCTGCCTCATCTCTCTGTTCTGCCTAGGAGGCCAAGTCTTGTTTGGGGATGAGATAGACATTATTGGGACTGCTGGGTGGCTCAAAGGTTGAGCATCTGCCTGTGGCCCAGGGCGTGACCCCAGGGTCCCTGCATAGAGCCTGCTTCTCTGCCTGCCTGTGTCTCTGCTTCTCTCTTTGTGTCTCTCAGGAATAAATAAATAAAATCTTTTTAAAAAAGAGATAGCCCTTACTGTCACTGTCATAAATAGGTTATATTATGGAGCAGAACACAGACGCCGTGCGTGTCTCCACACTGCTGTTGGCTCTTCTTTTCTGCAATCAGGTGTGTCAGTGGGGCGTGGGGGGGGCTGGTGTCCCAGAGTGCCGGTGCCCGTCCTACACAAGAACATGTCCGCTGAATCCATGCGGTTGCGGTGGTCCCCGTGCCACTTTCCACTTTGCAGACAGAAAGTTAAAGCCCAGATGCTCCAGCCTAGCGGCCAGGGTGTGACAGCCATGGCCCCGGGACCCTTGTTTGTTAGCTGGCCTACCTTCGACCTCTGGGTATTTCATGAGAATCAGGAGCCCGTATCTCAGGGTGGTGCTGGTGGTCTCCGTGCCCGCAAAGAACAGGTCAGCCACGGTCACGGCAATGTTGTCCAAGGTATACCAAGGCTCCGTACCGTATCTCTCCTGCAGGCAGTAGAGTCAGACAGGGACTCTGTAAGAGGAGACTTCAGGTGTACGAGAGGGAACCGTCTCCCTCAGCAGAAAGGAACTGGAAGCCCTGCCAGCTCCACAGGGAGGAGGGGGCAGGTGTGCATGAGGCTACCCCATGGGACATGACCATGTCCGCAGTACTGTTAGGGGAAGCAAGGCTCCCAGAGAGCTGGCCACGGGCAGGACTGTGCGCTGCCCCAGGCTGTGCAACCGTGCTCCTTCTACAGAAGTAGGTGTAGGGGCAGCCCGGGTGGCTCAGCGGTGTAGCACCACCTTCAGCCCAGGTGCGATCCTGGAGACCTGGGATCGAGTCCCGCGTCGGGCTCCCTGCAGGAAGCCTGCTTCTCCCTCTGCCTGGGTCTCTGTCTCTGTCTCTCTCTCTGTGTCTCTCATGAATAAATAAATAAAATCTTTAAAAAAAAAAAAGAAGTAGGTGTAGGGGTAGGGGTGTAGGTATTGTAGGCTTAGGGTTAGGGTATAGGTAGGAGTAGGCATAGGGTATGTGTGGGGTTAGGGATATGGCTAGGATTAGGGGTAGGGGCAGGATAGGGGTAGGGGTATATTTAGGGGTGGGGTAGAGCTAGCAGTAGGGCCTGGTGTAGTGGTACGTTTAGGGTGGGGGTAGGATTAGGGGAATGGTTAGAGTATGGGTAGATTTAGGGGTGGGGTAGGTGTTGGGGTAGGGCTTGGGTTATGGGTATGGTCAGGGTTAGTGTTAGTCACAGGGTTTGGGGTAAGGTTAGGGCAGGGTTAGGTTATGGTTATGGGTAGAGGTAGGTTAGGAGTAGAGTTAAGGGTGGGGTAGGGGTAGCACATTGTAGGGGAAGGGTCGGCATAGTGCTAGGGGTAGTTGTAAGATTAGGGGTGGTGTTAGTCCTGGGGGGCGAGGCTCTCCCTGGCCCTGAACCGTGACCTCCAGCAGCCCAAGGTGAGCTCCATGCCCCAGTCAGCACCACTGGGTCCCAGCAGGCAGGGAGTCACCAGGAAGCCAGACACCCGGGAGGGGCAGTGAGGAGTCCCACCAACGGAAGAGCTTCTCAGCCCCCAGAGTTATCCAGGGAAACCAGGTGGAGAATTCACATCCTGTTCTAGAGGCACGAGAGATGTCAAAAGAGAGAGGGGAAGCCTCACCATCTGGGTGGGGGTCTGGGGGCTGTCAGGTAGATGATGCTGGACAGGCCTGGAAACCCCTCAAGTCCCATACAATTTGGGGTCTACATGCTGGCAAGGAGTGTGCAGGGCTTCTCCCCAAATGAGACCAGCCGTGTGTCCCCACTTCTGGGAGCAGCTGTGGACCTGTGAGGCCGGCGTGGAGCAGGTCCCGGGCGTGGGCACGGGCCATGTGGACCGTCTGGGCGTTAGCAGGGCCACCCCGGGACCCGGAGCACACAAGCACCCCGCGCCCCGCCAGCAGGGCACCACGTTTCCCCGGCTGCGGGGAGCAGTGCATGCACGTACCTTCTGCAGCTCCTGGAGCAAGCAGTCAGTGAAGTCCCGGGAGCAGGTGGGGTCCAGCGACTCCTGGTGCTCCTTCACCCTTTCTAAGCTGTAATCCTTTAGTTCAGCCACATTTCTTAAGACTTTTCTATGGCTTCCGGGCAGGTAGTGCAGATAGCTTGGGAAAATGTTATAAAGCTAGAAAGAGAGAGACGGGGAATTTCCCTACTTGTTTCCAGATGCAACAGGGTTGGTGTCCTGGGCCCACTGTTTCTCCGCGTGAACTGATGCGTCATATGGTTTCACGACGGAACATTTTGGCTCACGGTATCTTTCGGAAACCAGCGGTCGCGTGTGTGGGGTCTCGCGTTGGCAGGGCCCCGCTTAGAGGGCAAAGCGGCCTCCTGGGGCCGGCGAGGGGGCACCGCGGCCCCGGTGTCTGCAGGAGCAGCAGCCGGCTCGGGCCTTGCGCCAGCCCTGGCTGACCTCGGGCTCCGCCGGGCCTGCTGCCCTCGGGCCTCACCTGGAGCCAGCCGGTGCTGAGCAGGTGGAAGTTCTCGTTGAACAGCTTCTGTATCCGCAGCCCAGTCTGATCCGAGTAGTCAAAGTGCTTGTGGAAGAGGATGTCAGCGATGACGTTGAAGGGGGCGAAGCCCAGGAGAAAGGTGGGGTCGAAGGGCTGGCCTGGAAGACGGGGCGGTCAGGGCGGCCCGCACCGCCCGGCCGCCCCGCACCTGGGGCCCTCCCCGCGGCCGCAACCCTAAAAGGCTTGTGGGGCCTCCCGGGGGGTGCCCAACTCCCCGGCTCCTCCGGGCGAACACGAGGGCTGTGGAGAGGACCCCGAGCTGCAGACGGGCTCTGTGGAGTCGAGCCACCCTCGGGGAGCCACCACCTATGACGGCTCTGGGGCCTTGCACTCCAGGGCTGCCCCTGGCAGAGCTGGGACCTGGGCCACACGCACCCCGGGTGCCCCTGAGCGCCTCCAGCAGGAAGGGGATCTCCCTCTGGATCCGCTCCTCGTTGCCGCGCTTCCCCATGCCGTAGTCCCGGAGGGTGCTCAGGGAGAGTCGCCGCGTGTCCTTCCAGCCGGGCCCATTGTTGAACGTGATCCCTGGGGGACGGGACAGCGGGGCTGGCTTACCGCGGGCGGCAGGGACCCGGGGCGGCCGCCGGGACACACTCGGTGTCGGTCCCACCCTGGAGCCAAGCAGGCCGAGGAGACGGAGAGTAGACGGGTCCCGGCCCTGATGGGGCGGGAGCGCACCGCGGCCCCGGGCCTGCTCAGACGGGCCACGGCCAGGCTGCACCACGGGGACGCCTCGGGGTCCCGGGAGCAGGGCTGCGCAGGCCAAGCCCCGGTTCCTACGGGCCCCGCGGAGCCTGCCGGGTGGACGCCGGGTCATGGCCTGGCTGTCAAAGGGGGAACCCAGGGCACATGTGACCGTACCCCCTCGTGTCCGTGGGGGCCACTGACGTCCCACCTCCCGGGGCTGCGCAGACTCGCAGATCCAGACAAGCAGGGGGACCAGAGTGCAGACCCCCGAGAGGCCAGAGGCCGGAGCTGTGGGCTGGGAGCCGCAGCCGGAGGACCCGAGAGGCTGGCAGGGACGCGAGAGAAGGGAGTGCCCACCGGACCTCCTGGCATGGCTGTGGCATGGCCACTGCGGGGCCGACAGGGAGGCCGACAACTTTAAGTTGGTAAAGGGAAGAGTTGTGTAGCAAAGGGAAGGTGGCAGATGCCACAGAATGTGAGAAGACAGAGAGACAGAGAGACTGAGACAGGGAGACAGAGACTGAGAGACAGGGAGACAGAGACACGGAGACTGAGAGACTGAGACACAGAATCTGAGACAGAGATAGACATTAAGACAGAGATTGAGACAGGGAGACGGGAGACAGAGACAGGGAGACAGAGACTGAGAGACAGAGACAGAGACAGGGAGACAGAGAGGCAGACAATGAGATTCAGAGAGGGCGATCCCAGAGGGGCCAAGACTTTGGGACCCAGAATAGGCTGAAATGGAGATAGTAACGCTTCTGGGTCAGAGCCTCATAAACATTCACTGAAATGAAATTTATTGAACTTACCATGCACCCGTGCCCCATCAGCCCCATCCGCCCCATCCGCCCCATCCACCCCATCCACCCACAAGTCCCTTGTGCTTGATGTTGAGCTAATTGCCACTGGCATCATTATGCCTGGGGAACCGGAGGTGTCCCACGGACAGGATCTGGGCCACGTGGGACGTGTGAAAATAGGAGTTGGGAGCCAGAGGCAGGAGGGGATAAAGCCCCCTTGAGTCCAACGCATGTAATGTGAATGTGGGCCCTGCCCAGCTGCCCTCAGGGGCCTGTGGCTTGGACCAGACGTGGCAGTTAAGGGCTCCCTGGAAGCAGCTGGAGCTCCTTGACCCCATAACCCCTGCTCTTGTGTTAATGACAAAGACTGAGGTAGTTAACTTTGCTCTTGGCAACCCCAAACAAGTAAAAAAAACTTACAATGCCCAAGAAAGAAAATCCAATGTCATTGATAATGACGGGGTATGACCTTGTGACTGTAGACGGGAATACGGGGACAGCACCGTAAGAACAGTGGACCCAGCTGTAATCCCATCAATTTGAAAATTCTGCATCATTGGATACAGATTTTCCAGAGATTTTTTTTACCCAAGTTAATTCAGAAAAAACTAGAGGCTTCTGGTTTTTTTTAGAGCAGGGGGGACCCTGCTTTATTTCTTTTTTTTTTTCCCTGCTTTATTTCTAACGTGATTTGGAATCTCACTAAAACAATAGTAAGTCAGTAGAGGAGAATAGGCACATGAGGGCGGAGGGCAGGCAGTGTGAGCAGTGAGCTCCCAGGGCTTTGAGCCGGAGGAGCTATGAGCAGGTGCCCCACGGGCTCCAGGATGTCCCAGGAGATGCAGGAGGTGGGTGCTGGAGTCGGGAGTCTGGGCGACGCTCAGAGACCCACGTGAACACTAATATAAGGTAACAGTGCATACTCTCCATATGGGAACCCAGGGCTCTGGAGGCATGGGCTGCAGGAGAGAGACGAGACTGGCCAGACCAGAGCATGTAGAAGTCCCTTGTGAGCGGGGCTGCTGTGCCCGGCACCCCTTCCTGGTCTGAACACCCCACCCATCCCAGTATAGAGGTCTCCTGGTTGTAGAATGAGAAGTGCAGCTGACCTAAGCCCCACAGACAAGCAGATGGCCCAGCATGTTAGGTGAGGGGCCTCAGAGCACGGAGCACCCACACCCAGGAGCAGGAGAGGTTGGAGGTGGGGAGAGCTCCCCAGACGGAGGCCCCGGGAGGCTGGAAGGTCTTCAGGAGAAAGCACAGCTCACCTGCCCCTGTGGCATTTCTCTACACGCACATCTGTGCTGCTGGTCAGAGTGGGGGTGCGGGTACACCCATAGCAACTTTCAGGAAAGTGGGTACTGAGCACCTGGATTGTTGAGGGTGTCTCTACCCTTCTGTCTTGTTGCACTAAGTGGTTACCACCCCCTGGTATTTCAGGCCTGGGCTCCGACCCCATCCTAGGAGTCCTCTGAAAAGCTGGCTCACCTCTGTCCTTGTGCGACTGGAATGCGAAGACTTCTCCTCTGCCAGAAAGGTCATTCTTGTGGTCAAGCAGAACTTCCTTCACCGCCTTGTAGCCATGCAGGACCACTGTGCGCTGGGAGCCCAGGTACAAGGTGAACACTGGCCCGTACTGCTCTGCCAGCTGCAGAGACCAGCAAGCAGACAAGTGAGACCACTGGGAACTTAGGGAGGATGTGGGCCAGGCTTTACACTGATCCCCAAAGCGGTTGTTGGCCGAGAGAACTCAGAAGCAACTGGGGAGAGATAATCTTTGTCCAGCTCGACTTGGGAAGACCCTTCCCATAGAGACTTCCTTCTGCAGGGAGTGAGGCTCCAGCATACCTGGGCTCCTGGACACAGCTTGGTGGGCTGACTCCTGTCCCTCCCTTGAGAACCCTCTGCCCATATCTGCCCCATCACTCCCACCTGCTGCCGTCCGCAGGCAAAGTCCCAGACCCCAGGGTGCTATAGGAGGACACTGAGCCAGCACCGTCCTGACCTCCATGAGCCCATCCTCCAGGGTGCGTGAAGCACTGTCAGCACCTCCTGTACCTCAAACACTTCCCATGCCTGCTGGGCGCCCGATGGCATTCTTTGCTCATGTAACAGATTTAGTGATTCATTCAGTTTTTAGATTTGGTAGTTCATTCGCTATTCACAACAATTGTAGACAGAGGGACTACACAGGTCGGTTGACACCACTTTTCATCCCGCCCTTTGGCATCTACAGTGTGCGCCTGCTGTGAACGCATGGCCCTCCTTGCGTTGCAGTGGCCTCGCCAAGCCATCCAGTGACAGAGCAGTTAACCTGTGGCTCAAGCAGAGGCTTCCAGGTCAGCCATGGCCAATGCCCCCGCCCCCCGCCAGGGGCTCCATGCCCACACTGTATCAACTACTAAATATCATTAAGATCACTCTTGGATGCTACTGTTAAGTCAGTTCATTCATAACAGGCCGATATTGAATAACAACTTGTCTGACAGTGAATTAAATGCACCCAAACCATGTCTAGTCCCTGAATTCTCCTCCCCTAATCAACAGTATGTCTCCTACCTTGGCGAGAGATTTGGGAACATTCTTGATATCCACCTGCAGAATATTCCCAATGATGGGCAGTGGAAAAGGGCCAGGGGGCAGTTTCCAGCGGCTGTAGATCTGCTTCCAGATAGAGATAAGCATTAAGGTGGCCATCCACACCAGCAGGGCCACTGTGATGCCCAAGGCGGCCATGGTGTCTTTGGAGTCACTGCTGACTTGTGAGGATGCTCCAAAGAAAGGCAAAGCTTTTTATAATGCACCTTCAGGAAGGAGGGTGACCAGTCAACCAATGCCGCCTTCCTTTTCCTCTGGCCCAAGACACTGGTTTATTATTAGCCACTGTTGGCATTCATTTCAAAGGCTGGTTCCTATAGTGGTTGCATCTGAGAAGCCCCATCCCATCGCACACTTTATGATGCCCGGGTCTGTCAACACTGGATGCTGGCACCTATGCCAGTCAGCAAACACAGCATCTAGGGGACTATCACCAACAGGTCAGAACACAGAACACAGACATTGGTTGGGCAGGAGGATTCAGGCTATGTTTACAGGTGTGGTTTGGGGGCAGAATCTATATACGGCAGCATCGATTACGCGCTGATGAGTATCTCCGTGGCACAGTGCTGGATCTTGTGGCGCAAGTCTCTTGACATCTGATCAGGTGATGCCTTGATCACCAGCAGCCAAACCCATAGGGCCAGAACAGGGTGATCTGGCATCTGAAGTCTACTCCACTTTGTCAAAGCAACTGGCAAATTCAGAGCAAGAAAGAAAAGAAAGAAAAAAGTTAACCAACCCTGAAAATGCTACTATGACAAAGAGGTACATTTTGTTGGAGAAAATTAGGGGATACTTATTCTTTAGAATCATTTTTGTCAAATTCTTTAAAAATTACATTAGGATTTACTGGATTTGTTTTAAGTCAATGAGTTAAATTGAGCAGACTTATCCTCTTGTGATGTCCTGTCTTCATTTATCCACAAATGCTGCAGGCTCCGCAGGCTCCTCACGTTAGTCCTTCACACAGGAACGTCCACCTACCTGCTAGGGTTGTTTCTAGGTATTTCACAGAGTTTTTTCTGTGTGTTTACAATGAAGAGAATGTTTTTCATCCTGTCTTCTAATTGGTGATATTAGGGAAGATCTTTTTAAGATTTTATTTATTTATTCATGAAAGACAGAGAGAGAGAGAGACAGAGAAGAGACAGAGACAGAGACAGACACAGGCAGAGGCAGAGGGAGAAGCAGGCTCCATGCAGGGAGCCCGACATGGGACTCGATCCCAGGTCTCCAGGATCAGGCCCTGGTCTGAAGGCAGCGCTAAACCGCTGAGCTACCCGGGTGCCCGATATTAGGGAAGATCTTAATTTCAGGTTGTAATTTTGTACTTTCGTGTAAGTAATACATTTTTGTGTATCATGGAAAATAGAATGAAAGATGAAAAAGTTAAAACCACCTTCTATACTTTTATTTATAAGAAAATGAGGCTGTACCCCATATACCATTTGTAACCCATTTTTTTTCTCTCAAATTATTAGCAACATGGGCAATCTATTGATTGTTCTACATTTAGAAATGCTGCCATGTTACTTGTGTTTTACTTGTTAACTGTCCTGTGTTGTGAAGGGATGTGGTTCTCTGGCACAAGTTTTGGAGGCCCTGGCTCCTATCTGGTGCTGAACCCCTTGAGCTGGAACTCACAAGGCTGGTTGGGTTGTAGACCATGTATGAGTTGCACTTGACCTTGTCTTCCCTTCCAGGAGCTAGTGTGGGGTGACAGGGTCCACTCCTCAGGATGGAAACTTAGCTGTCTGGATCCTCTACCGTCTTTTTTTTAAGATTTTTTATTTATTTATTCATAAAGACACAGAGAGAGAGAGGCAGAGACCCAGGCAGAGGGAGAAGCAGGCTTCACGCAGGGAGCCCGACGTGGGACTCGATCCAGGGTCTCCAGGATCAGGCCCTGGGCTGAAGGCGGCGCTAAACCGCTGAGCCCCCCGGGCTGCCCTGCATCCTTTACCCTCTTAATCAGCCCTGTCAGGCACACCGGGGTGAGACAACATTGGGTCTATGCACCATTTCTCCTCTTTGCTTGTCCCAGTTGCTGCTGCCGGAGGAAGGGCTCTCATTCAAGTGAGGTTGAGGACGGGATGTGTGTGAGGTAGAGCAGGCCTGATGGCTCCCATTGGCTAAGAACGGCTGTGTCTGTGCATCTTTCCCAAGGGTGTGCATGCTGAGGAGGGAGCCTGAGGGCAGGCGCAGGTGAGCCTGGAGCTCACAGGAGTGCCACTATGGTGTGGGGCCAGGCCCTACCGTTCTAGGTCCTCCGCCCATAATGCTGGTGGGCACCCAAATAACATCAGATTCTAAATACAGGAATACATCTCTGTATATGTGCATAATATTTATACCTGTATAGGTATATCACGACATTTCTGAGTACTTCTTTTTCAAAGCAAAGCCTTTTTATTTCTCTTACATCTTATTCAATTGCCTGGACCTTCTAAGATAATGCTAACAAATGGAGATGACAGAGCTGGTCTGGCAGCAGTGAGGTCCTTCTGCAGGCTTTCCATCACATCTATTGTTGGTTGTTTGTGGCTAAGATTCCATCACACCAGAACCGCTTTCCTGTTTCTCTAGTTAACTAAGAGGACCTAGAATGAGTGTTGAGATGATGAAATAGGTTTTTAACTGAGAGGATCTTACGACTTTTCTCCTTGGGTCTGTTGGATTGTGCTGGATGAAGACATGGTCTCGTGTGAAAGCACTCGTATTCCTACATCACAGCCAGTGTTTTCGTGGATTGACTCTCTTTTCGCATGCTGATGGATTCAACTATTAATAGTATTTTTAATAGTTTTGCATCTATATCCATACATAAAATTGGGCTGCAGATTCTTATGTTTTATTAAGTTCTTGTATAAGAAAAAAAAAGTTCTTGTATAAGAATTGTGCTAACTCAAGAAACAATTGAAATGCTCTCCATCTTTTTTTCATGTCTGAGATATTTTAAACTGTCATAAAATTATCTGGACTTTGAAATGTTGTTAGAACTCATTAGTAAAATGATATGGAGAGGCTTTATTAAAGTTAAACAATTGTTCATAAAGATTAATTAGGAAAGTAAAACATGTTCTGTGTAACAAATTCAAACAATTCATAACTGGATAAAGCAGAAAGAGTCTCAGGCTCTCCCCACAGAAGTAGATTCCCTATTTTAAGCCCCATTAAGAAAGAAAAACTGTTGCCAATTCTTTTATTTATTTCTTATTTTTGCTTTATTTCGTGAAATGTTTCTTTTGAAGGCGACTGGGTGCCTCAGTGGTTGAGTGTCTCCCTTTGGCTCAGGTCATGATCTCAGGGTGCTGAGATGGAGCACCACCTCAGGATCTCTGCTCAGCGGGGAGTCTGCTTCTCCACCTGCTTCTGCCCCCCTTGCTCGTGTCCTCTCTCTCTCTCTTTCAAATAAATTAATAAAATCTTTAAAAAAAGATTTATTTTTCACTTACTTAATTCTGTGTATCAACCTCATAAATATACTTAAAAGGGAAATTAAACAAGTGCCTTGGTTATAGTTAACTGAAAACAACTTCCTGTAAGCTGGCCTGGCCTCTCACTGCAGGTGGGAGCCACATCTTCAACACTTGCACAATTAGCTGTAGGAATTGAAATAAAGTCATAGGAGAATAACAGAGCCTTCTTTTTAAAGAGGCTGCCTGCCTAAAATCAACAACTCAGGAGACAACAAGTGTTGGCGAGGATGTGGATATTACATAATAGCCAAGGTCTGGAAGCTGCCCAAGTGTCCATCAAGTGAGGAATGGACAAAGAAGATGTGGTCCGTGTACACAATGGGATATTACTCATCAAGAAGAATGAGATCTTGCCATTTGCGATGATGTGGATACAGCCAGAGACTATTATGCTAAGTGAAGTCAGTCAGAGAAGGGCAAACACCATACGGTTTCACTCATATGTGGAATTTAAGAAGCAAAATGAGCAAAGGGAAAAAGAAAGAGAGAAACCGAGAAATAGACTGTTAGCCCTAGAGAAGCCGCTGACGGTCAGCAGAGGGGAGGTGGGGGGGTGAAAGTGTGCACTTGAGCTGGGGTGAAGCGTGCACGTATCAAATCACGACACTGTACACCTCAAACTGATATTACACTCTATGTCAACAATATTGGAGTTGAAATAAAATACAAATATAAATAACAAATAATAAATAATAAATAAATAAATGCTGCCTGCTATGTTCCCAATGGCATAGAGGAAAATATTACGCAGGAAAACCAGCACAAACATTGACAGCTCAGATGGAAGATGTGCTTCGGAAGAGTTGTACCTGGTAACTTATCCTGGATACAAATCCCTCATCAGATATGCAATTTGCAAATATTCTTTCCCATTCTGTGAGCTTTTTACTTCCTTGGTGATGTTCTCTGAGCACAGAAGGTATAACTTTTGATAAAGCCTGATTAATCTAATTTCTCTTCGTCATTTGTGCTTTTGGTTTGTATCCAAGTAACAACTCCCAAACTAAGGCCACACAGACTTACTGTCAGGTTTTCTTTAAAGTCTATGAGCCACTTTGAGGTAAGGCTCTTCATGGTATGAGATATGTCTCCAATTTCATTCTTTTGCCCCAGCATCACTTGTTGAAAAGACTATTCAGCAGCAGAGAAAGCCTTGAGAGTGACAACTGTCTTGTCAAAAATCAATTGGCCGTAGATGTATGGATTTATTTCTGAATTTTAAATTCTATTCCATTAATCTACGTCTGTCCTTATGCCAGTGCCACACTGCCTGGATTACTGTAGCTTTGCAGTAAGTTTTTGGGTCAAGAAATGAGTTCCCCCAAATAGTTCTTTTTGAAGATATTTTTTAGATATTCTGAGTCCCTTGGTTTCCATACGAATTTTCACTTTGTCAGTTACTGATATTTTGGTAGAACTTAAAATAAATCCATACATCGATTTGGGGAGGAATGCCATCTGTATTAGTTTCCAGTTTGCCACTGGAACAAAGCACCATAGACTGAATGATGTAACAATAGACATTTATTTCTCACAGTTCTAAAGGCTACTAGTCCAAGACTATGATGCCTGCAGGCTGGCACCTTTTGAGGTGTTTCTCCTTGGCTTGCAGACCGCTGCCCTCTTGCTGCCCTTCACATGGCCTTTCCTCTGCACAGGGTACCCCTGAGGCCTCTCAGTTCTTCACCCCCACTTTAGTTCATGTGATGTAAAATCTCCTATGCTCAGCCAGGCATTATGGGGAGAGGGTGGGCTCCACGAGGAGGTATTTTGACTACCCACTGAGCCTCTCCTCTCAGATGTTTGTCAGGTCGTACTGCTCCTTGACTGCCTTCTATTAAACCACTTGCTTTAGTGGCAATTTCTGTGGGGAAAGTAGCTTCTATCAGGCTGCCTCAGTGTCAAGAGGGGAGGGGCAGAGGGAGAAGAGAGGGAGAATTTCAAGCATACTCCCCGCTGAACATGGAGCTCAATATGGAGCCCAATGCAGGACTTGATCTCAGGACCTTGAGATTATGACCTGAGCCAAAATCAAGAGTTGGTCACTTAACCGACTGAGCCACCCAGATCCCACCCTCTCAGAAGTTCTTTAAGAGGCAACTCAGTAGCCATAAATCCTTAGACCATAGAGGAGAAAGGACACCCAAAAGGCTCTGGATAGGCAAGAAGGGAATGCAGTAGGAATGGAGTTGAAAATGTGCTTGACAGTTAATTTCAGAAATGTCTCCTGGAGGGGCGCCTGCCTGGTTCAGTTGGTGGAGCATGCAACTCTTGATCTCAGGGTCATGAGTTCAAGCCCTGCACAGAGTGGATAGATTACTTAAAAATAAAAATTAAAAATCTTTTAAAAAGAGAGAGGGAGGGAGAGAGAGACAGAAAGAAATCTCTCCTGGAAATTTCCTCTTATTTTGTATGGTGAAAGGATTGAGAACACCAAAATGGAAATTTGGGCAGATAAGTAATTAATGTTTAATGAATTCCTTTTTTATTTAAATTCAACTTGCCAACATATAGTACATCATTAGTTTCAAATGTAGTTTTAACAATTCATCAGTTGCGTACAACACCCAGTGCTCATCACATCACGATCCTCCTTCATGCCAATCACGCACTTACCCTATCCCCCCACCCCCCTCCCCTACAGCAATCCTGTTTGTTTCCTATGGTTAAGCGTCTCTCATGGTTTGTCTCCCTCTTTGAACTCTTGATTAAAAATAATGACCTTGACAAAAGCCAATAATCTTTTCCAAGTTAAATAAAAGCAGAGAACATACAACATCACAATGTCCAAAGAGCAAGCCAGCGTGGTCCAAGATTGCTTTCCACATCAAGGGGACTAGGGACTATACGTGTGTGTTCTCTTATCTGTCAGTTGGCTCTGACTCTATCTGGGAGCTGCTGTTTAAGATTCTGGGAGCAAGGAACACTGTTTTCTGACATGCAAAAGCATTAGCCCCTCTGGGTGGAAGAAGCAGCCCTTTTGTGTAGCTTCAACTCACCAAAACCCCAATGGAGATGCCAGCACACCAGTAGTTGGGGAGCTTGGCTACAGAAGGGTCCCCCAAAAGGCCTGATGCCTGTGGAGGACCAGCAGCTGTGGTAGCTACTGGCGGGGGTGGGGGGGCGGCAGAGGAGAAGAGCAAGAACAAAGACTCTGAAGCAACTGGGTCCTTCATTATCTTCAATAATGTAGTTGACACATTGAAAAGAAAGTGTGAGGCAGAGACCAGGCAAGATGGCAGAATAGGTGTCCTCAACTCACCTGGCTCCACAAACTTTCCTAGATAACTTTCAAAACATCCTGAACACCTATGAATTCGACCTAAGATTTAAAGAGAGAACAGCTGGGATGCTCCAGAGAGAAACGTTTCACTTCTAACAAGGTAGGAAGGTGGAAAAAATAAAAAAGAACTAAAGTAGGGGAGGAGAACCACAACTAGCAGGGCTAAAGCAGAGCAGGAGAGCCTCGGGGCAGGAAAGCCCAGCCCTGGGGAAGCGGGAACTTTAAAAGTCCGTGCCAGTGGGTGGCCCGGGGGGCTCGGCAGTTTGGCACCGCCTTCAGCCCAGGGCCTGATCCTGGAAACCCGGGATCGAATCCCACGTTGGGCTCCCTGCATGGAGCCTGCTTCTCCTTCTCCTGTGTCTCTGCCTCTCTCTGTGTATGTGTTTCTCATTAATAAATGAATAAAGTATTTTTTTAAAAAAATCCATGCCAGAGTTTGCGCTGATGGAAAAGTGCTTAGTTGGGAAATGAGGCAGAATTGCAGGAGGGGCAGTGAAGCCTCCAGATTCCCAGAGTCACTATAAGAGGAGGGGTGCCCGGGGGAAAGCTCACTGCAAGGCGCAGTCCGATATGGTAAAGGGCTGGAGCACCGCAGCCCTCCGGGGCAGGGCATTTGGGAGAAGCCAGGTGGTTAGGCAGGCGGCTCCAGAGGTCCTTTACCCTAGAGGCTGGCAACAGAAGGAGTGACTGTACCTGGTTCCCTTCAGGAGAGGCGGTCCCTTCAGGAGGTGCAGGTCCAGCAGCACAGGGCACGGGATCCCCGGGCACCCAAGTGGACAAAGCCTAGGATCCTGCGCTCGCCCTGGGACAGGCGGAAACAGGGAGGACACATGACAGCGAGAACTCTCCTGCACTGGGAGCCACGCAGCTGCACAGATCAGCGCACCCAAGCCCAACCCAGGAGCATCCAGGCCAGTGCGGACTTGGAGCTGCGGTTAGTTACTCATGGGGAGCTGACTCCAGAGCTGCGAATCTGCCCGCCGCCATTGTTGGTTTTCCTCCTTGTTTCACCTCTGCCTGGGAGGGGCGAGGCCACCAGGGAACAAAGGCTTCCCAGGATAAACAGCTCATACTGAGCCCAGCACCTGGTGAGCAGCGGGCATCTCCACCCAGGCGCACACACCTGAGAACCAGCACAGCAGGCCCCTCCCCCTGAAGACCAGCTGGAAGAACAGAGGAAAAGCAAGTTTACTGAACAAGCAGTGCTGTAAAGCTCCAGGACTGAGGGAAAATAGAATATAGGACTAGAAGGTCCTTTTTTTTTTTTTCCATTACGACTCGTTTTTATAGCAGGGTAAAAATTTCCAATATTTTTTCTCTTTTCCCACCTTCTCTACAATATTTACCAACTCTTCATTTTTAAGTTTTTTTTCCTTTTTGACTTTCATATTTCTACAATTACATGTCTTAGACATATTTTTCACTTCTGGATTCCCTTCAACGTACTCAATTTAATTTTGATAGGTATACGAGATATGAGTATTTGGTTTTTTTTTTTTCTCCCTTGTTTTGTTTTACAATGGTGGAAGTTAGTACCTTCTAATGCATGACCTACATACACCCAGAACCAAGTGGAACACAGTGTTGGTTCATTCTGTGAGATTATATTCTCTCTCTTCCTTCCCATTCTGAGCCCCTCTTTTATCTTGTTTATGTTTTTGTGGTCAATGTTGGGGCTTTATATAAGTATTGCTGGGGTTTTTTTTAAAGATTTTATTTGTTTATTCATGAGAGACACACAGAGAGAGAGAGGCAGAGACACAGGCATAGGGAGAAGCAGGCTCCATGCAGGGAGCCCGATCGTGGGACTCAATCCCAGGTCTCCAGGATCACACCCTGGGCTGAAGGCGGCACCAAACTGCTGAGCCACCCGAGCTGCCCAGTATTGCTGGTTTATAGAAATTTGGGATTGAGCATCTTCTAACTACAGAACAAAATACACTCAGAACCAAGAGGGTCACCCTCTAGGACACTCAGGGAGACTACATTCTCTCTCCACTACCACTTCCTCACCATCCCATCCCTGCCCTTTTTTCCCTCTCTTTTTTTTCCTTCTTCTTTGTTTTTGGTTTTGGGTTTTTTATTTTTACTATTTGTTTTAAAATTTGTTTATCAGTCTAGTGGTCCTTTTGATTTACGTTGCTCTGTTCTTTCTCTTTTATTTTCTGGTCTCTGACTTCATCACAATCATCTAGTGTGAAATTTGCTTAGGTCGTGGCTGATAGTTTTGACTCAACCCATTCATATAGCCACTCTGCATTGGACAAAATGACTAGAAGGAAGAATTCACCACAAAAAAAAAGAATCAGAAGCAATACTCTGCCACAGAGTTACAGGATTTGGATTTTGATACAATGTCAGAAATTTAATTCAGAAGCACAATTATAAATCTACTAGTGGCTCTGGAAAAAAGTGTAAAGAACTCTAGAGACTGTTACTGCAGAATTGAGATCTAATCAGGCTGAAATTAAAGAGATTAACTGAGATTCAATCCAAACTGGATGCTGTAACTGCTAGGGTTAACAAAGTGGAAGAGAGAGTGAGCGACATAGAAGACAAGGTGATGGTAAGGAAGGAAGCTGAGGAAAAAAGAGAAAAACAATTAAGAACCCACGAGGAGAGGCTAAGGGAAATGATAGCTTGAGAAGGAAGAATATGCATCTAATTGGGATTCCAGAAGAGGCTGAGAGAGAGAGAGGACCACAAAGTATATTTTAACAAATCATAGCTGAGAACTTCCCAGATCTAGGGAAGGAAACAGGCATTCAGATCCAAGAGATAGAGATGACCTCCCAAATCAATAAAAACCATTCAACACCTCGACATTTAATAGTGAAACTTGCAAATTTCAAAGATAGAGAGAAAAATCTTATTTAATATTTTATTTATTTATTCATGACAGAGAGAGAGAGAGAGAGAGGCAGAGACACAGAGGGAGAAGCAGGCTCCATGCAGGGAGCCCAATGTGGGACTCAATCCCGGGACTCTAGGATCAGGCCCCAGGCTGAAGGCAGTGCTAAACTGCTGAGATACCCAGGCTGCCCAAAGAGAAAATTCTTAAAGCAGCCCGAGACAAGAGACTTTTAACTTATATGGGCAGAAATATCAGATTAACAGCAGACCTCTCCACAGAGACCAGGAAGGCAGAAAGGGCTGGCATAATATAGTCAGGGTACTAAATGAGAAGCACATGCAGCCAAGAATATGTTATCCAGCAAGGCTGTCATTCAGAATAGGAAGAGAGATAAATAGCTTCCAGGACAGACAGAAACTGAAAGAATATGTGACCACCGCTCTGCAAGAAATATTAAAGGGGGGATCCCTCGGTGGCTCAGCAGTTTAGTGCCTGCCTTCAGCCCAAGGCATGATCCTGGAGACCCGGGATCGAGTCCCACATCAGGTTCCCTGCATGGAGCCTGCTTCTCCCTCTGCCTGTGTCTCTGCCTCTCTCTCTCTCTCTCTCTCTCAAATAAATAAAATCTTTTTTGAAAGAAATATTAAATGGGACTCTGTAAAAGAAAGAGGGAGCCTAAAGAAACAATCCTTAAAAATGGGGACTGAATAGCTAATACAATGACACTAAATTCCTATCTTTCAGTAGTTACTCTGAACAGGAATGGGCTAAATGATCCCATAAAAAGACACAAGGTATCAGACTGGATAAAAAAACAAGACCCAAGAGACTTGTTTTAGACCTAAAGACACCTCCAGCCTGAAAATGGAGGGGTGCAGAACCATTTACCCTTCAAATAGTCCTCAAAAAAAAGCTGCAGTAGCAATCTTCATGTCAGATAAATTAAAGTTTATCCCAAAGACTGTAGTAAGAGATGAAGAGGGACATTATATCGTACTTAAAGGGTCTATCCAATGAGAGGACCTAAAAATAATAACTATTTATGCCCCTAATGTGGGAGCTGCCAAGTATATAAATCAATTAATAACCAAAATAAAGAGACACTTACATAATAATATACTAATAGTAGGAGACTTCAACACAACACTCTCAACCAATGACAGATTTTCTAAGCACAACATCACCAAAGAAACAGGACTTTAAATGATACACTGGACCAAATAGAGGTCACAGATATATAGAGAACATTCCATCTGAGCACAACTAAATACACATTCTTCTCAAGTGCACTTGGAACTTTCTCCAGAATAGACCACATACTGGATCGCAAATCCAGGCATCAACTGACACCAAAAGATTGGGATTGTCCCCTGCATATTTTGAGACCACAATGCTTTGAAACTAGGACTCAATCACAAGAAGAAATTTGGAAGAAAGTCAAACACATGAAGGTTAAAGAGCATCCTGCTAAAAGATGAAAGGGTCAACCAGGAAATTAGAGAAAAATTAAAAAGATTCATGGAAACTAATGAACATGAAAATGCAACCATTCATAATCTTTGGGATACAGCAAAAGCAGTCTAAGAGGGAAATACATCACAATACAAGCCTCCCTCAAGAAATTGGAAAAACTCAAATACACAAGCTAACCTTGTACCTAAAGGAATGGAGAAAGAACAGCAAATAAAACCTACACCAAAGGATCCCTGGGTGGTGCAGTGGGGATCCCTGGGTGGCGCAGCGGTTTGGCGCCTGCCTTTGGCCCAGGGCACAATCCTGGAGACCCGGGATCGAATCCCATGTCAGGCTCCCGGTGCATGGAGCCTGCTTCTCCCTCTGCCTGTGTCTCTGCCTCTCTCTCTCTCTGTGTGTGACTATCATAAATAAGTAAAAATTAAAAAAAATAAAAAAAATAAAACCTACACCAAGCAGAAGGAGAGAGAGATAAGAAAGATTTGAGCAGAACTCAATGAAATAGAGACCAGAAGAACTGTGGAACAGATCAACAAAACCAAGAGCCGGTTCTTTGACAGAATTAATAAGATAGATAAACCACTAGCCAGCCTTATTGAAAAGAAAAGAGAAAAGACTCAAATTGATAAAATCATGAATGAAAGAGTAGAGATCACAGCCAATACCAAGGAAATACAAGCAATTTTAAAAACATATTATGAGCAGCTATATGCCAATAAATTAGGCAATCTAGAAGAAATGGACACATTTCTGGAAAACCACAAATTACCAAAACTGGAACAGGAAGAAATAGAAAACCTGAACAGGCCAATAACCAGTGAGGAAATTGATGCAGTCATCAAAAACCTCCCAAGACACAAAAGTCCAGGGCCAGATGGCTTCCCAGGGGAATTCTATCAAACGTTTAAAGAAGAAACAATACCTATTCTACTAAAGCTGTTCCAAAGGATAGAAATGGATGGAATACTTCCAAACTCATTTTATGTGACCAGCATCACCTTAATTCCAAAACCAGACAAAGACAAGGAGAATTACAGACCAATATCCCAGATGAACACGGATGGAAAAATTCTTAATAAGATACTAGCCAATAGGATCCAACAGTACATTAAGAGGATTATTCACCACGACCAAGTGGGATTTATCCCTGGGATGCAAGGCTGGTTCAACACTCATAAAACAGTCAATGTGACAGGTCATATAAATAAGAGAAAAAAACAAGAACCGTATGATCCTCTCAATAGATACAGAGAAAGCATTTGACAAAATACAGCATCCATTCCTGGTTAAAACTCTTCAGAGTGTCGGGAGAGAGGGAACACTCCTCAGTATCATAAAAGCCATCTACAAAAACCCCACAGGGAATATCATGCTCAAGGGGGGAAACAGATTTTTCCCTAAGATCAGGAACACGACAGGGATGTCCACTCTCATGACTTCTATTCAATATAGTTCTAGAAGTCCTAGCCTCAACAATCAGGCAACAAAACGAAATAAAAGGCATTCAAACTGGCAAAGAATCCGTCAAACCCTTCCTCCTCAAAGATGACATGATACTGTACACAGAAAACCCAAAAGACTCCACCCCAAGATTGCTAGAACTCATACAGCAATTCGGCAGTGTCACAGGACACAAAATCAATGCACAGAAATCAGTAGCATTTCTCTACCCTGACAATGAGACTGAAGAAAGAGAAATTAAGGAGTCAATCCTATTTACAATTGCCCCCCAAACCATAAAGTACCTAGGAATAAACCTAACCAAAGAGGTAAAGGATCTATACCCTAAAAACTACAGAACACTTCTGAAAAAAATTGAAGAAAACATAAAGAGATGGAAAAATATTCCAAGCTCATGGATTGGAAGAACAAATATTGTGAAAGTGTCTATGTTACCCAGAGCAATCTACACAGTCAATGCAACTCCTATCAAAATACCATGGACTTTCTTCACAGAGTTGGAACAAATAATCCTAAGATTTGCATGGAACCAGAAAAGACCCCGAATAGCCAGGGGAATATTGAAAAAGAAAACCAATGCTGGGGGCATCACAATGCCGGAATTCAAGCTATACTATAAAGCTGTGGTCATCAAGACAGTGTGGTCCTGGCACAAAAACAGACACATAGATCAATGGAACAGAATAGAGAACCCAAAAATCGGCCCTCAACTCTATGGTCAACTCATCTTCAGCGAAGCGGGAAAACATATCCAATGGGAAAAAAAAGACAGTCTCTTCAATAAATGGCTTTGGGAAACTTGAACAGCTATGTGCAGAATGAAACTGGACCATTCTCTTACCCCAGACACAAAGATAAACTCAAAATGGTTGAAATATCTAAATGTGAGACAAGAATCCATCAAAATCTTAAAAAACATAGGTAGCAACCTTTTTGACCTCGGATGCAGCAACTTCTTGCAAGACACATCTCTAAAGGCAAGGGAAACAAAGGCAAAAATGAACTATTGTGATTTCATCAAGATAAAAAGCTTCTGCACAGCAAAGAGTTGACAAAACTAAAAGGCAACCTATAGATGGGAGAAGATATTTGCAAATGACCTATCAGATAAAGGCTAGGATCCAAGATCTATAAAGAACTTATCAAACTCAACATCCAAGAAACAAACAATCCAATCATGAAATGGGCAGAAGACGTGAACAAACATTTCTCCAGAGAAGACCTACACATGGCCCCCAAGCACATGAGAACATGCTCTGCATCACGTGTCCTCAGGGAAATCCAAATCAAAACCACAATGAGATCCCACCTCACACCAGTGAGAATGGGGAAAATTAATAAGACAGGAAACAACAGGTGTTGGAGAGGATGTGGAGAAAGAGGACCCTCTTGCCCTGTTGGTGGGAATGTGAACTGGTGCAGCCACTCTGGACAACATCGTGGAGGTTCCTCAAAGAGTCAGAAATAGGGCTGCCCTGTGACCCAGCAATCGCACTACTGGGGATTTACCCCAAAGATACAGATGCAGTGAAACAGCGGGATACCTGCACCCCAATGTTCACAGCAGCCATGTCCACAATAGCCAAACTGTGGAAGGAGCCTCGGTGTCCTGGAACAGATGATGGATAGAGAAGCCATGGTCTACGGACACAGTGGGCTATCACTGAGCCATCAGAAAGGATGCGATCATTTGGAACAACATGGATGGAGCTACAGGGGACGATGCTGAGTGAGCTAAGTCAGTCAGAGAAAGACAAATACTATATGATGTCAGTCATGTGTGGAATTAAGAAACAAAACAGATGAACAAAAAGGAAGGGGGAAAAGAAAAAAAAGAGAGAAGGGAGCTAGCCTTAAGTGACTTTTAACAATAGAGACAAACTGAGGGTTGCTAGAAGGAGGTGGGGGGATGGGCTAGATGGGTGAGGGGTATTAGGAGGACATGTGTTATGATGAGCACTGCGTGTTGTACGTGAATGAGGAGCCATTGAATTCTACTCCAGAAACCAATAGTGCACTGAATGTTAACTAACAAAATTTAAGTTAAAAATAATAAGGAATTTTGGTTCAAAGTTACCAAATTAAAGATAAGGTATATAATTTGAGGATGGATGAGTCAAAGGCCAACATTTGGGAACGTTGCCTACCCATCTGCTTGCACCGTCCACCTGACTGAAGGAGGCCTAAAGATGCTTTCTTCAGCCAATGAAATAAAATAAAATAAACCCACAACTTAATATCTTAAAATATGAAATTGTGTGTGTTGGTCTTTTAACATTTCAATAAATATCTAATAATGTCATTTCACTTTCATCCTTTGCATGATTAATTAGATATTCCTCATTCTGTGTTCTTAGATCTTGCATAATATTGCCTGTTTGTGCATTGTATCTGCTAATATCACTGCATGTGATGGGAAGTAAATGCAACACAGATATCAGTGCAATCTCTCCTAAATCCTCCAGCATGCAATAACTAGAATTCAATATTTGTGTATAGGTTTTTCTTTTTTTTAGGTTTTTCTTTTGATATATGATTTATATATAACAAAATGCACAATCTTTTTTTTAAAAGATTTATTTATTTATTAATGAGAGACACAGAGAGAAAGGCAGAGACACAGGCAGAGGGAGAAGCAGGCTCCCCGTGGGGAGCCGGATGTGGGACTTGATCCTGAATCCTGGGATCACACCCTGAGCCAAAGGCAGACGCTCAACCACTGAGCCACCGAGGCGTCCCCAAAATGCACAATCTTAAGCATACATTCACTGAGTTTTGACAAATGCATGAAGCTGTGTGACCCAAACGTCTATCGAGTTATAGAACGTTTCCATCCCACCCAGAAGGCTCCTTCCTGTTCCTTCCTTGACAGTACCCACTCCTTCCCCTGATGCAACCAGTTTTCATTTTTTCTACCAGAAGATAGTTTTGCACGGTCTATAATTCCACGTAAAACAGAATCATACGGTACGTACTCTTTCATATGAGGCTTCTTTCATTTAACACAGTGTCCTTGAGACCTGCTCATGCTGCTCTGTGAATCCACAGTCTATTTACGTTGCAGGAAGGATCCTATTACAGGTCAATGCCATGTTTATTCTTCCATTTTCTTACTTATGGATGCATGAGTTATATGTTGGCTTTTTGGGTGTTGTGGATAAAGCTGCTCCAAACATTCTGGTACGAGTCTTTGTGGAAATGTATCTTAATTAATCTTGGGTGCGGACCTTAATTTATCTTAGGATGCTGGGTCATAGGGCAGGTGTATATTTAGTTTTGTATGAAACTGCTAAACTTTGTTCCAGAGTAGCTGCACCCATGTTCATCCCCACCAAGAATGAATGGGAGACCCAGTTGTCCCGTACCCTTACCGACACTTGGTATGCCAGTCTCTTCCATGCTAGTGTCTTAATGGATGTGCACTGGTATCCCACTGGGTTTAATTTGTGTCTCAGGGTGAAGTGAGCAGTGGGATAGCTCCTTAGGGGGGGCAGGCCTGCGGGTGATTGCTGTGGCTGCTTTGCTTTTTACCCTCTCCTGTTTCCTTCTGATTTCCTTTGTTGAGATTTTCTTGTTTCTTGAGTTAAGTGTTTATTGAATTTACGTACTGACCTGTTACTTTAAAAATCAGCTTTCTTGTTTAAAGCACCTTTAGGTTTACAACAAAATTGATCAGGAAATATAGAAATTTCCCATATCACCCCTGCCTCTCCCCATTCCAACAGCCCTCCAGAAAGGTTCGTCGGCTGCAGGCTGCCGCTGATGAACTCACACTGACGCAGCATATCCCCCAAATCCATGGCTTATGTTAGTATGTACAGTCTTTCATTTTCATGTGTGAGTATTGCACGACATTAATTTTTATTGAAGCAAAACCGACATATAACATTATATTAGTTCCAGATGTGAATCATGATTTGATATTTGCATCTATCGAGAAATGACCACAGCAAGTCTAGCTAACACCTAGCACCACACAGAGTACAAAGTTGTTTTCTTGGGAGGAGAGCTTTTAAGACTTGTGCTTTTAAGACACCATATTTCATTTACCGACTCATTTAGTCGATGGGCATTTGTGTTTCCACCTTTGGCTTCTGAGCTTTGCCCCTACAGACATTTGTATATGATATTTTCGTGTACATATGCTTTCGTTTCTCTTGGGTGCATATACACCTGGGAGGTGGCACTGCTGGGTCAGACAGTGACTCCACGTTCAATAGGTGGAAAGCCACAGAACTGTTTTCTAAAGTGGCCGCACCAATTTATGTTTCCAAGAGCAGGGCGTGAGCGGTCTGATTTCTCCACATCCTCGGCCACGCCAGTTATTGTCTGCCTTTTTGTTTGTAACTGTTCTAGTGGGTGAGAAGTAGCGCTCCATGTGGTTCTCATTTGCATCTCCTTCATGACTTATGATGTTGAGCATCTTTTCACGTACCTGTTGGCCATTCATGTATCTTCTTTTGAGAAGGTCCTATTCAGATCCTTTGCCTATTTTTTAATCAGGTCATTGGTCTTTATATTATTGAATCAAAAGAGTTTTTTTAGAATTCTAGATACAAATTCCTTATGAGATGTACAATTTGCAAATATTTCCTCCCATTTGCTAGGTGGCATCAATTTCTTGATTGTATCTTTTGACATATAAACTTTTAAAATTTGAAGTCTAATTAATCTAATTTTCTTGGGTTGCTAGTCCTTTTGGTGTCATATCTAAGAAGACATTGCCAAATTCAAGGTCATGACGATATAGATGCCTCTATGTTTTCTTCTTAACGTTGTATAGTTTTTGTTCTTGGGTTTTTGACCCTTTATGGGTAATTCTTATATATGGTGTGAGGCAGGGAACCAGATGCATTCCTTTGCAGGTGGATGTCCAGTTGTCCCAACACCACTTGTTGAAAGGACTTTTCCTTCCCCACTGAATAGTCTTGCTAGGTTTGTCAAAAATCAATTGGCCATAGTTACATGGGCTTATTTCTGTTGAGTTATAGTCCATTGATCAACATGTTGATCCTTATGCCAATGCCACACTGCCTTGATTACTGTAGCTTCTTAGAAAAACTGAAGTCAGGAAGAGTATTGTTGGGTCCATCAGCATCCCGCTGAGGCTTGCTGCCCTGTGGACCTGGGAACCTCTGGAGAAGAGAGACTCTTGCACTATTCTGAGAATCCTCACAGCACTGGGACAGTGCCACCCATCTGGCAGGTGCCGACCAGATTGTTTAACTAAATTAGCACAGACATTGAGGTTTATATGCTACAAATGACGGGTACATGTTGTGAGCTATGAGAAAAAGTTAAAGCTCACTGATTATTTTCATGAATTGACATTATCCCTTTAAAAGAATATGTCAATTAGGAAAATCAGACATAGCCAAAAGTTATCCCACATATAAATAAAGTAGAGGAGGGGATCCCTGGGTGGCGCAGTGGTTTGGCGTCTGCCTTTGGCCCAGGGCGCGATCCTGGAGACCCGGGATCGAATCCCACGTCGGGCTCCCGGTGCATGGAGCCTGCTTCTCTCTCTACCTGTGTCTCTGCTTCTCTCTCTCTCTGTGACTATCATAAGTAAAATAAAAATTAAAAAAAATATAAAGTAGAGGAATTGTTCAGATCTTGAGTCGCTGAAACTCTGTTGCATTTACAGTCACATGAAAAAATAATTATTGGTCAGGGACTAGAACTACGTGCTGATGACTGAGGTGAAGGAATTCGGAGGCATGGGACCAGTAATTGTTCCTTTTATGAAGTTAAGAACCACTGTAAATTAACAATGGCCCTTCTGCAATGACTAATATCTCTGTCTTATTTTGAATTTGGTCACTAAGATAAATTAGTAGATTTTTTTCTGTACGGACTATTTTTTATATGTTGGGCATGTTGAAGACAGACCACCTACAGGCCAGAAACTGCTAATCAGTTGTGAGCCTCTTGACCATTCAGGTGAAGGAGCCACTGCAGTGACCTCACTGTGCCTCATCGCCCACTGCCGGGTCCCCAAGGGGTGTGCGGGCTGGGTTCGAGCCTGCCAGCACGACTCTCCTCCCCTGATGCTGGGGCGCCCAGCATTGGGCTGGCCACTTAAAAATGGTTATGAAAAAAAACATCTTCTGCAGACCAACATCAACACTGAAAGTCAGTGACAGATGTCTCCTGATGTGATGAGGTGAGGGTGACTCCTCACCCTGTGATCTTCCTCCTGAAACAGCGCCCTAGTCTGATCCCGAGAAAAACAGCAGAGAAATCCCAATAGAGGAAGACTCCACAAGATGCCTGATTAGCACCCCTCAAAGCTGTCATCAAAACCAAGGAAAGTCTGAGAAAACGTCAGCCAAGAGGACCCTACATGTCACATGATATCCTGGGTGGGATCCTGGGACAGGGAAAGGACAAACTCGGGACAGAAGCTAAGGCAATCCAAATCAACTATGGACTTTAGTTAATAACGATATGTCGATTGATTCACTACTAATAACAAATATCCCACAGTAATGGACGTTGTTACCAATAAGGGAAACTGGATCTGGGTTCTGGGAATTCCCTGAGTCGTCTTCTCAATTTTCATGTAAGTCCAAAGGCTGTTCTGAGAAATAAAGTCTATTTGAAATAAATCTCATCTATTTATGGGATTTATTGCTGCAGGATTGGTCTTAGACGGCTCTCATCCGAGACTGCCCACGAGAAAGAGGCTTCACGCCGCCTTTACACCCATGTCCGGGGGAGCCCTGTTCCTGGGGCCCCAGTCACCCCGACCCTTTTCAGTGCCCACAGGGGGCCCTGGTTACCGCCAGGAGGATAAGTGCTCTCTGCACTCTGAGCTCGTCAGCACCCCCAATATCCACTTGGTGGGTTGGACGTCACTTACAGGCTGACAGCAAGCAAGGGAGTCACAGAACGGGAAGGGATGGTGTCAGCCTCACGCCCCATCCTCTTTCCCACCAGAGGAAGAGTTTCCTGTGTCTTTGCATGAAAACATGGATGTCTTACATTTAGACAGGAGATGGTCTGCGGTGCGCCCCTTACATCCAGTATCTTGCTTTGTGGACCATCTTCCCTAATTTTCCTTTTGATGTTTCCAAAATGGAGATTTGTTTTTGCCCTGACCTATTTTAATTGTGGAAAAAAATTATAGAAAATTGCTTTGCTCGTGGTTTTCACTGCTCCAGTTTGAAGTTGCAAAGTCCTCAGAGACCTCCAGCACATCTGCTCATCTGTGACCTATCTGCACCACATCAGGAGGGAGAAAGCCAGCAGTGTGGTTTGGAGCCTAAGTAGGTCAGGATCTTTAAGAGAAAGATCTAGTGAGCCTGCAGCTGGGTTTTTGTTAATCTGGGTGGGCGGTCAGCCACACCTGCTGACAGGTACCTGGGTGCCAGAGGGGATCTCATGTGGCTCAGATACTGCAACCAGAAGAGGACGTAGGAATTCCCACTTGCACACAGCAGGTCCCCGGCGACTCCTCAGAAGGGTTGTGTGTGGCATGGGGCATGGGACGGGGCCATCAGTGACCAGCAGGTGGGGACTCCCAGTTGGCTGGCTCAGTGGCATCTTGGCTCTGCACAGGTGGGAGCAAGGAGGGGAGAGGGTTAGACATGCAGCCGGCGGGCTGTCAGGAAGCCCAGAGCTCTCCAGCCTTGGAGCTCTACCGTAGCTGATTGTAGCTGATGACGTATTTCTGTAAGTTGGCGTGTCTTTGTTCAGGGTCCACTGGGAACAGACAAACTTTCTCTGCTTGAGATAAAGCAGCTCTGCCGTGTTGTTAGCACCTGTGCCTGGTAGCCCACAGCCCACGCAAGCCCCCAAAGCAGGTCATGGGTGCTCCTACCTGATGCCCCGGGGGCTGCATGGGGTTGGCCCAGGGAGGGAGATCGGGCTGGCCTCGTTTTCCTCATGCACCATCTAACTGCACTGTGGGCATGAGGAGATGCTCCCCTCAACTGAGCCGGGCCCTGTCCTGCCCAGGGAGACTGGGTGGCCCCAGAAGGGTTGAGGGCTGTGGGTGCGCAGGCCTGGAGCTGAGGGGATGCATTGGCCCAGGTCGTGGGGCTTGCCTGAGCTGGGTCTGTGCCCCTCTTACCTGTATCCCAGCCCCTGGGCCAAAGAAGGGACAGGCTTCTTGTCCAGCCCAGGAGCAGGAGACGGGGTTAGAACCTGGAGCCTGGGTGGCCCCACTCCCTCCAACACCTTATCCCAGGGGAATGGTCTGGACCAAACCAGTCAGGGCTGGGCAGCTGAGGCTTCAATGGCAGGGCGGTGGCCAGGGGAGTCCACACTGACTCTGACGGCTGAGAACGACCATCCCCAAGCGCCTGAGCCCTCTGATGCCCTGGGCATGACAGGCTGGGCCTCAAGCCACTCATGTCCCTCCAAGACGTTGCTCTGCCCAGTGCCTCGCTCACAGCGCGCACAGGTGACAGTCCCATGGGCTCCCCTGAGTCCTGGAGGCCCCCGTCCGCCCGGGCTTCTGCTCCTGCACGGAGACAGCGGCGTGCTCTGTGCCGCACAAGCGGAGCCCACCTTGAACCCCCTCACCTGCTCTCCAGGGAACAAGCGTGTCACAGTGGCTCAAGAAAGCGTGTTCCTACGTCTGATAAACAAAAGGAAATCGCCGTGTGGAATGTTCGGGGGTTGAGCAGAACCTCAAGGGGACCTCCGCATTACAGGCCTCGGGCTTCCTAGGAGTAGGTCCTGGGACGGCACTCTCCAGAACTGATTTATTAAAGTCTTACTCCAGAGAAGCCAGGCTAGGTAAGGACAGGGATCAAACATGAGTGTGATTGACTCTAGCTGAGGCCTCAACATTGGTCTGACCCTGGGGGCGGCTCTGGAACAGGAGATTGGCGATGGGTAGAGGGGTGGACTTTCATCCGCCCACACCAGCTGCTCCATGTCATGGGCCCCAGGCAGGGATGTACCTGTGCAAGGCAGCCCGGTCCTCATGTCCCGGGAGGTGGCACTAAAGCTACAGCATAGGCCTTGCATGCAGGGAGACGCTGATGGGGGGAGGGGGTGCTCAGAGGGAAGGAGCACAGCTGCTGCGGTGTCTAGTCAGGGCCAGTCGACTGCAGGCGCCATCCATGTGCTGTATCCATACTTTAAGAAAGGCACAGCATGGTCAGTCCACCATCCAGCCCGGAGGCAAAACCAGAGCCTGGCATTGGGCTGTAAGCTACAAATTCCTAATAAATGTGTGGATGGAGGGGGGGAGTTAAGAATGTGGAGGAAAGGGATCCCTGGGTGGCGCAGCGGTTTGGCGCCTGCCTTTGGCCCAGGGCGCGATCCTGGAGACCCGGGATCGAATCCCACGTCGGGATCCTGGTACATGGAGCCTGCTTCTCCCTCTGCCTGTGTCTCTGCCTCTCTCTCTCTCTCTCTCTGTGTGTGTGACTATCATAAATAAATAAAAACTTAAAAAAAAAAAAAAAGAATGTGGAGGAAAGGAGGACCCGGCATTTGTCTGGTCCCCGGAATTCAGCTAGATATTTATCAAATCATTCTGAACACCTGTGAAATCAGCTGAAGATCTGAGAACGGTTGCAATTCTACAAACTAGAACAGCTGTGACAGGAGGTGCAAGAAGTGAATCTGGGGCTATATGTGTAAGATCAACCATGAGCAGAGGGAACTTCCTTAACCCTGCTCCTGGAAAGTGTTAGAAGCAGCAGAGTACTAAATCAGAACTTTTGGAAGTCTCTCTGAAAGGGCTTCAGGTAACGAAGCAGAGCAGGGGATCCCAAGTGGGAAGCACGTTTTCAGGATCCCGGGGTCACAAAAAGGATGGGGGCACCTGAGCGCGGCAGGGGTCCCAAGCATCAGGGCGAGCCCAGGTGCCAGCCTTCTGCTGCCCACTGCCATAACCTGGGAAGTCTGCACAGTTGGGCAACTGCTCCCGGAGCAGGGGTCCCGCAAGAGGCAGAAGCACGGCAGGACCCCTCACCCTCCCCTGGAAGGGGCGACATGGGTCCCCCACAGGAGTCTGTGAAGTCTGAAGACTTGAATTGGGGTCACTTGTCTGAGTTAAAAATGCTGAGTCACAGGCTGGGTGAACACAGAGTGTGGACGGACACCAGGGAGACAGAATGACGGACAGCTTTTCTGTGAGGGCACATGAGGAGTGGGGGGTGCTAACTTCCAGCTCCGAGGCTGCAGACGGGGTGCTGCTATTTTCACCCCCTCCCAGCTCAGGAGTCGCTTAGACTGAGCCCGTCCCCCTGGCAAGGGCGGCGCAATTACTCCTGGGCAAGGACATGTGTGAACCAGCCCAACAGGCCCGTCCCCCAGAAGGCCCGCAGGAACACCCGGCCAATAGCACAGGAACCCAACCGAGAGAACTGCAAAACTCCAGCTCTGGGGGAAATAGTATATGGCATTCCTGGCTGGTTTTATTATCATTTTTTAAAATATTTTATTTATTTATTCATGAGAGACGCAGAGAGAGAGAGAGGCAGAGACACAGGCAGAGGGAGAAGCAGGCTCCATGTAGGGAGCCCAATGTGGGACTTGATCCTAAGACCCAAGATCTCGCCCTGAGCTGAAGGCAGCGCTAAACTGCTGAGCCACCTGGGCTGCTCTGTTTTTATTATTTTTTAGTCTTCCGGGTTTTTTTTTTTTTTCTTTTCAGCTATTTTCTTATTTGATCAATTCAGTTTTTAAGCCTTTTTTAACTTAATTTTTATATTTAATCTATATTTTTTTTCACTTGGTTTCTTTTCATTGCATTCAATTCTATTTTCAGATATAAATAAGTTGTTCTTTCTTTCCTATTATGGGATCTAGTTTCTTCAAACAAACATCTATTTTATTGTTTTGATGTATATTACTTCTTGTTTGATTTCTCACTCTCTCATATTTTTTTCTCATTTATTTTGTTTGTATTTTTCTGCTGTTGCTATTTTTGAATTTTCTCTCTTTCATCTATTCTTTTCTGTATTTAATGATGAGATGGAAACACTCGCCTCAAAAGAAAGAACAGGAGGCAGTACTCACTGCCAGGGATTTAATCCATATGGATATAAGTAAGATGTCAGAACTAGAATTCAAAATAATGATTATAAAGATACTAGCTGGGCTTGAAAAGAAAGCATAGAAGACACTAGAGAATCCCTTACTGAAGAAATAAAATAATTAAAATCTAATCAGGCCAAAAGCAAAAACCCTATTACTGAGATGCAGTCAAACATGGAGGCTCTAACTGCTAGAATAAAAGAAGCAGAAGCTGTGGTCTATGTATACAATGGAATATTCCTCAGCCATTAGAAACAACAAATACCCACCATTTGCTTCGACCTGGATGGAACTGGAGGGTATTATGCTGAGTGAAATAAATCAATCTGAGAAGGACCAACATTATATGGTCTCATTCATTTGGGGAATATAGAAATAGTGAAAGGGAATAAAGGGGAAAGGAGAAAAATGAGTGGGAAATATCAGAAAGGGAGACAGAACATGAGAGACTCCTAACTCTGAGAAACGATCTAGGGGTGGTGGAACGGGAGGTGGGCAGAGGGTGGGGGTGAGTGGGTGAGGGGCACTGAGGTGGGCACTTGAAGGGATGAGCACTGGGTGTTATTCTATATGTTGGCAAATTGAACACCAATAAAAAATAAATTCATTTAAAAAAAAGCAGAAGAGAGGTAGTGATACAGAGGACAAAAAGATGGAGAATAAGGGAGCTGAGATAAAGGGAGATAAACAGCTACTGGATCACCAGGGGAGGATTCGAGAGATCAGCAATACTATAAAGTGAAATAATATTAGAATAATTGGGGCCCAAGAAGAATAGTAGAGAGAGGGGATGGCTAAGGATTTTTTTGAATATTATAACAGAGAACTTCCCTAATCTGGGGAAGGAAACAGGCATCCAAGTCCAGGAGGCACAGAGAACCCCCCCCCCTCAAAACCAATAAAAAATAGATCATCACCACAATATACTAGTGAAGCTGGTAAATTTCAGAAATAAAGAGAAAATCCTGAAAGTAGATCAAGAGAAAGGTCCTAAACCTGCAGAGGTAGAAGCATAAGGCTGGCAATAGACCTATCCACAGACCTATCCACAGACCACAGACCTGGTATGTGGACCTATCCGCATACCAGCCAGAAAGGGCTGGTATGATATAGTCAGGGCACTAAATGAGAAAAACATGCAGCCAAGAATACTTTATCCAGCAAGGCTGTCGTTCAGAATAGAAGGAGAGATAAAGAGCTTCCAGGACAGACAGAAACTGAAAGAATATGTGACCACCAACACAGCTCTGCAAGCAATATTAAAGGGAATCCTGTAAGCAGAGAGAGATCCCAAAAGTAACAAAGGCCAGAGAGAAAGAGACTATGTACAGAAACAGTGACTTTACAGGTAATATAATGGCACGAAATTCATATCTTTCAATAATTACTCTGAATGTTTGTGGGATAAATGCTCCAATCAAAAAACAAGAAACACAAAAAACACAAATCCAATCAGATTGGATTAAAAAAACAAGACCCATTGACATGCTGTCTCCAAGAAGCTCATTGTTTACCCAAAGACACCTACAGATTGAAAGTGAGCGGGTTGGGGGGACCATGTATCATGCTAATGGACAGCAAAAATAAGGTGGGGTAGGAATCTCTATATCAGACAAATTAGATTTTAAACCAAAGAGATGAAGAAGGGCACTATTTCATACTAAAAGGGTCCTTCCAACAAGAAGATCTAACCATTGTAAATATTTACACACCTAACATGGGAGAAGGCAATTTTGTAAACCAATTGATAACAAAATTAAGAAACACATTGATAATAATACATTAATAGTAGGGGACTTTAACACCCCGCTCACAGCAATGGACAGATGGTCTAAGCAGAAGAACAACAGAGAAACAAGGGCTTTGAATTACACACTGGACCAGATGGACATCACAGACATATTCAGACATTCCATCCTAGAGCAACAGAAGACACATTCACCTCGAGTGCACATGGAACATTCTCCAGCATAGGTCACAAATCAGGTCTCAAACGGTACCAAAAGATTGGGGTTATTCCCAACATATTCTCAGACCACAATGCTCTGAAACTTGAACCAAATCACAAGAGAAAATATGGAAGGAACTCAAATATGTGCAGGTTAAAGAGCATCCTACTAAAGAATGAATGGGTCAACCAGGAAATAAAAGAAGAATTTTTAAAATTCATGGAAACAAATGAAAACACAACATCCCAGAACCTTTGGGATGCAGCAAAGGCGGTCCTAAGAGGGAAGTGTAGATCAATACAGGCCTTTCTCAAGAAAAAAAGGAAAGTCTCAAATATACAACCTAACCTTATTCCTAAAGGAGCTGGAGAAAGAACAGCAAAAACAAACAAGCAAATGAATAAATCCAGTAGGAGATGAGAAATAATAACGATTAGAACAGAAATCAATGAAATAGAAGTCAAAAGAACAGAGAATGGGTGAACAAAACTAGAAATGGTTCTTTGAAAGAATTAAAAATATTGATAAACCCCTAGGCAGACTTATGTAAAGGAAAAGAGAAAGGACGCAAATTAATGAGATCATAAATGAAAGAGGAGAGATCATAATCAACAACAAAGATATACAAGCAACTATAAGAGCCTACTATGAGCAATTATATGCCAACAAATTAGGTAATTCAGAAGAAATGAATACATTCCCAGAGACATATAAACTACCAAAACTTCAAGAGGAAGAAATAGAAAAACCTGAACAGACCCATGACCAGCAAAGAAATTAAAGCACTAATCAAAAATCTCCCCACAAACAAGAATCCAGGACTAGATGGCCTCCCAGCAGAATTCTACCAAACATAGAAAGAATTAATGCCTATTCTTCTGAAACAACAACAGAAGAAGCAAATAGAAATGGACTGAAACAGAACAGAAATGGACAACAGAAATGGACTGAAAACTTCCAAACTTTCCTATGAGGTCAGCATTGCCTTGATCCCAAAACCAGACAAAGACCCCACCAAAAAGAATTACAGACCAATATCCCTGATGAACACGGATGCAAAAATTCTCAGCAAGATACTAGCCAATAGGATCCAACAGTACACTAAAAGGATTATTCCCCACAATCAAGTGGGATTTATTCCTGGGCTGCAAGGGAGGTTCAACATCTGTAAATCCATCAACGAGATACAGCACATTCATAAAAGATGAGAATGAGATGATCCTCTCAGTAGTTGCAGAAAAAGTATTTGACAAAATACAGCATCTTTTCTTGATTAAAAAAACTCCCTGCAGTGTAGAGATAGAGAGAACATACCTCAATATCATGAAAGCCATCTATAAAAAACCCACAATAAATATCATCCTCAATGGAGAAATACTGACAGCTTCTCCCTTAAGGTCAGGAACACGACAAGGATGTCCACTCCCATGACTGTTGTTCACTATGGTAGTGGAAGTCCTACCGTCAGCAATCAGACAACAAAAGGAAATAAAAAGCATCCAGATTAGCAAAAAAGAAGTCAAACTTTCACTCTTCACAGATGACATGATACTTTATGTTGGAACCCCAAAAGACTCCACACAAAAATTACTAGAGCTGATACAGGAATTCAGCAAAGTCACAGGATATAAAATCAATGCACAGAAATCAGTGGCATATCTACACATTAACAATGAAGCCAAAGAAAGAGAAATCAAGGAATTGATCCCATTTACAATTGCACCAAAAACCATAAGATACCTAGGAATAAACCTAACTAAAGAGGTAAAGGATCTGTACTCTGAAAACCATAGAACCCTCATGAAAGAAACTGAGGAAGACGCAAAGAAATGAAAAAAAAAATGTTCCTTGCTCGTAACTGAAGAACAAATATTGTGAAGATGTCTATACCACCGAGAACAACCTATACATTCAATACCATCCCTATCAAAATAACATCCACATTTTTCACAGAGTTGAAACAAATAATCCTAAAGTTTGTATGGAACCAGAAAAGACCCCAAATAGCCAAAGGAATGTTGAAAAAGAAAACCAAAGCTGGAGGCATCACAACTCCAGACTACAAGTTGTATTACAAAGCTGTGATCATCAAGGCAGAGTCCCATCACTGGAGAAGAGAGAAAAGGGCAGAAAGCTACTTGGAGAAATAATGGCTGAAACCATCCCAAATCTTGGAGGGGTATGAACATGCAGAGACATGAAACTCAAAAGATGCCAAACAAGGTCAACCTGAAGATTACCCTCAGACATGTACATCATCAACAATCATCAAAAGCCAAAGACAGAGAGTTTTGAGAGCAGCGAGAGAAAAATGCCTCATCATATACAAGGGCTTCCCCGGCCCTCCTCTGAGGCCATCACTGGATTTTTCAGAAAAAACCTTGCAGGCTTAGAAGGAAGTAGGATGACAGATACAAAGTGCTCAAGAAAAACCTGCAACCAAACACTAACGCTGTCCTTCAGAAGCAAAAGAGAAATAAGACATTCCCAGACAAATAACAGCTGAGGGGGTTCATCACCACTGCGTCTCCCTTACAAGAAATGCTACCTGGACTTTAACAAATTTGGCTGAAAGGAACTTATTAAAGTTGTGATATCTTATGAAAGTATGAAACTGTTAAAGGTAAATGCATAGTCAGATTCAAAATATGCGTGCCGTAACGGTGGTGCACATAGTACTTTTAGCTGTAGCGTAAATGTTAAAAGGCAAAAATATCACACACAACTATAGCTACGGTCATTTCTAATGAACACACAACATAAAAAGATGTAAAGTGTAACATCAAAGCACAAATGTGGAGAGAGATGAGGAAAGGGGGAGTTTTGTAGGCTCTTAAGCTAAGCTGCCATCAGCTCGAAGGAGATTTTTATAACTATAGGATGTTTGATGGCAACCTCTTGGTAAACAAAAAGCAGGAACTGCTAGTAGGTACACAAAAGACAAAGAGAAAGGAATCGAGGCAAACTATGACCAAAAAACTCAACACATCACAAAAGAAGACAGCAAGAGAGCAGAATGGGCCTCGGGAACTGCCAAAAGTGAAATAATATTAGAATAATTGGGGTCCAAGAAGAATAGTAGAGAGAGGGGATGGCTAAGGGTTTCTTTGAACATTATAACAGAGAACTTCTGTTGTTGTGAAAACAACAGAATGGCAGTAGTAATTCCCTACCTTTCAAGAATTACTTTAAATATACATGGATTAGAGATGCCTGGGCAGCCCAGTGGTTCAGTGTCTGCCTTCCTCTCAGGGAGTGACCCCGGGGTCCCGGGACTGAGTCCCACATCGGGCTCCCCACAGGGAGCCTGCTTCTCTCTCTGCCTGGGTCTTTGCCTCTCTCTCTGTGTCTGTCATGAATAAATAAATAAAACCTTTTTAAATTTTTAAAAATTAAAAAAATATACATGGATTAAATTCTCAGGCAGCCAGGGTGGCTCAACGGTTTGGCACCAACTTCAGCCCAGGGCGTGATCCTGGAGACCCGGGATCGAGTCCTACGTAGGGCTCCCTCCATGGAGCCTGCTTCTCCCCCTGCCTGTGTCTCTGCGTCTCTCTCTCTCTCTGTGTGTGTCTCTTATGAATAAATAAATAAAATCTTAAAAAAAAATTCTCTGGGTTGAGTGGGTAAAAAACAGGATCCAAAAATATGCTGCCTAGAAGAGACTCATTTTGACTTAAGGTAGTCATCTGCTGAGAAGCAAAGTCGTGGGAAAAGATATTTTATGCAAGTGGTAACCAAAAGAGCTGAACCGGCTATAGGTACATTAGACAAAATTCCAAATAGTCTTCCGGTCAAAATCAGTCATAAGAGACGAAGACATCAGTATGTCCTGATAAAGGGGTCGGTTCGTAACACAATACAACAATTTAAAGTATATGCACCCAAGGTTGGAGCATCTAAGTACAGGAAGTGAACGTTCACAGAAGTGAAAGGGGAAATGGAACATCACGGGACGACACTCGAGGACTTCCAACCCGCACTTTCATAAGTGGGGAGACCATCCACACAGATAATCCATTAGGAAACCACAGCAAATAACGGCCTGAAATACTCAGTGTGTTCCATCCCCCGGTGGCAGGATGCAGGTTCTTCTCCGGTACGTGCGGGCATCTCCAGGAGGGATCATATAGTGTCCTACATTGGGCCACAACACGGGCTTTCGCAGATTTAAGAAGGTTAAGATCATACCAAATATGTTTTCTGAGCATAACTACATGAAATTAGAAGTCAGCAGCAGGAGGAAAGTTGGAAAATCTGAAGCTGTGCGGAGGTTAAATAGCATGCTTCTGAAGAGCCCACAGGTCAGAGGCAAAATCAAACCTACCTTGAGCAGCAGGGAAGGAAACATAACACAAGACGGAATCAGACAGGGAGACAAACCATAGGAGGCTGAGTCACAGGACACAAGCCAAGGGTCGCTGGAGGGGAGGTGCGGGCGAGGGGGCACCTGGGGCCGGGGCGGGATGAGCACTGGGTGCCGAATGCAACCGATGAATCACCAAACTCTACCTCCGAAACACTAATAGAGAACTACATTGAGGCAAGATGAAGCGGAAACACAACGTCCAGAGATATGGTTTGCAGCAGAAGCAATTCTAAGAGACTCCTTTTATTTTTTTTATAAATTTATTTTGTATTGGTGTTCAATTTGCCAACATATAGAATAACAAGAGAGTCCTTTATAGCAATAAAGGCCTACGTGAAAAATGCGCATCTTGGGAAATAGGAAAAGAACAAACTAAGCCCTAAGTTACAGAAGGAAGGAAGTCCTTTGAGCCGAAGAAAATGAAATACGGGCTAGAAACACGATAGAAAATATCAACGCAAATAAGAGCTGGTTTTTTGAAATGATAAAGAAACGGGACAAAGCCCGAGCTAGACTCACAAAGAATAAAAAGAAGACTCAAGTCAACGAAGGAGACGTTACAGGTGACACCACAGACACAGCGACGGCCCCAAGAGGCTACGACGAGCAATTCCACCCAGCTAGTGGACAACTGGAAGAAATGAGCAGATTCCCAGAGACACACAAGTGACCAAGGCTGAATCACCCAGAAACAGAAAATCTGAACGGAAAAGTAGGGAGGAAGGACACGGAATCAGTCATCAGAAACCTGGCGACAAAGACCAGCCTGGGGTGCGCGGCTCCTACCGACATGGAGATGGACGCCCTCCTCTCAGGCCCTCCCCAAGAGCCGCAGAGGAGGTCGCTGGCCCGGCCGGCACAGCTCGGTCCCCGAAGCTGGACACGGACGCTGCAGGCAAGTGGCCCCGACGAGCACCGCTGAGAACGTTTGGGAAAGGAGCACAGGCCGAGGCGAGGCAGGACGACGCCTGGCACGGGGATGCCCGCGCGGGTTCGACTCGATCTACGCGAGCCCATGGGAGCAGGACAAGGGTGAAACCATACGACCGTCTGGGAGACGCAGAATTCAGTGTCCTTCCACCACGACAGTCCGTCCACCATGAGCCGCAGAAGGAGGGCGCTCAGCACAGGAGCCAGGGCCACCTCCACCGCCACCGACATCACGCTCATGCTGGAAGCCACCAGCCTTCCCGGGGCCGGGAACGAGGCAAGGACTCCACGCCCAGCACTGTGGCCCCGAGCGCACGGAAGGCCTGGCTGGAGCTCTCAGGCCACCAAGACAAGTAAAAGGCATCCCCTTGGGAAAGGAGGAGGAAAGTTGTGCCTGTTTGCAGACGGCGGGATCTTATAGGAAGAGAATGACCGTATGGGTGACCTGAAACAACCCCACAAGGTGCATCCTCACTTTTGCAACAACGTGGATGAGCCTGGAGCACATTCTGATCAGCGAAATCCGCCACAGAAAAATGGAAAACATGTGGAATCTGAAAAAGAGTTGAACACGTGGACACGGGGTAGAAAGGAGCCTGCCTGGAGCTCAGGGTGTGGGGCACGGAGGGAGCCTGGCGGAGGCCACACTGCACGCTGACGACGCACTGTCCTCCATACTTGACATTTGCCAAGACAGTAAACATGAAGCTTTCTCCCCGAGAAACGGCAGCTGCGAGATGATGGCTGTGTCTTCTGACTTGACTGTGGCGGTCACTGCACAGGGTCCTCGGGCACCGACCGTCACGTCACGTACCGTCAAGGACTCAGGTTGATAAGACCCGGTACAGACGCCTTTTCTTTGTCATTCTTACCTACATAAAACCAGGGGGAAGCCGGGCCCGTCCCACGGCCCTTACGAGCACCAATGGGGGGGGGCGCTGACCCCTTCTCTGAAACCGGGCAGTGGAGGGTTCGGGCAAGTGAAGCCCAGATTAGGCCCAAACTGGCAAGTGTCCAACCAGGAACTGAAGACGCCCAGCCCAGATGGGCAGTGTGGACGGGCCTGACAAGAGCTGGTGGCCAGCCAGCCGCTGCTCCCTCCGCGAAGGTCCCCGAGGTCTAAAAAGCCACCGGCTGGAAGCCCCCCGCCTCGTCCAGGAGCAGAGGCACCTGCAGGCACCAGGCTGCGGCTGGCGGCTGGCCCTGGGCGGTGGGGGGAGGCTGCATGCTCTCAGGTGTGCTGGGGGGCGGTGCCCGGCGGCACGAAGTCTACACTCGCTCCCTGCGTGAGGCAGTGGCACTGGAGCACGGGACGCGAAGGGCAATCCCAGTGGCTGCTGGCAGGCAGCCGTTAGCTCCTCCAAGCTGCTGACACTTGGGAATGTCCAGCAATGGCCCCGGGCAACGACCCGCTGGCAGGCGGTGGCCTTGATCTTCTGCACACGTGGATGGGGAAGGAGGACAGCGTGTCCCGTGGTGGAGACGCAGGGTTGGTGCGCTCTCTCCCTGCGCTTGTCCTGTTTAAAACAAAGTCTGTTTCCTAATCATTGCTGACGACTCCCTAGAGCTTTTTCCTTGGGACCGAGCAGGAACCTTCTCCAGAGGACACGGGATTCCAGACCTTCTCACGCGTGTGTGAGCAGTTTCTGCAATTGAATGTGGGGCCCACGTTGTGCAAAGGGGAAGATGTGCAGCGCTGCTGGGTGACGCCGTATGATCTGCTTCACTCTGCGGCTGAGGGTCTGAGATCCCATTGCCCGTTACGTTTTAGGATGAAAACTCTCTGATTATATTTTTTAAAGGAAAATGAGCAACAAGGATAATATGTAAAATCCACCTCCCTCCCTCCCTCCCTCTCTCTCTCTCTCTGTCTCTTATTTAAAGAATCACAATATTTGGCTGAAACATCTCAGCATTTCCCAGTGGGCGATCCGGTGGGTCATCCCAGAGCCTCTTCGCCGGACATGTCCCCAAACGCCAGTGACAGTCGCACCGCCCCGACTGCCGGGTGGGTGGGGAGACCGATCCCGATGGAGGCCGAGCCCCGTCCAGGCAGACACGTGAACGTCTTTACTTAACCGAAGGGCTGGGGTCTAAGCAGTGACGCATCTTCAGGCCGCCGTGTCGGAGCACCCACCCGCGCCCACCTGGCCACCAGCACCCGCCTGGCCACCAAGGGCGGCCGGAAAGCCCGAGCCCCGCTCCTGCAGACAGATGGGCCGAAGCGCTCGGGCGCTGGCTCTGATTTGGGGCCTGTGGTGGGCCGTCCTGCCCCCGACACACGGGCCTGGCCCAGCACCGGAGCCCGCACCTGAGGGTCGGCGGGGAGGACAGCGGGCCCGTGTGGGCAAAGCCCTGCCCCAGCCCTGGCCAGCGCGCTTCTCTCCCACATGCCCCTGCTCCCTCCGCCCGAGGCGAGGCTCTGGGGGAGCAAGCAGAGGGTCTCTACCAACTAGAGCTCACGTTGGAAAGGCCGCACACAGGCATTCTGGTGACATGGTTAGTCCGGAGACAGGACCATTCCTCTTCTCTCCCTGATCACATTCGTGAGGTTGGTAAAACCTGCGGAAAGTCAGCCGGGGACCAAGGCGGTGGCCAGGGGCAGCGAGGGCAGTGCTGCTGGAGCCCTGAGCTCCCCACGGGACGTCACAGCAGGCGGCTGGTAGGCCACGGAGCGCTTGCCTCTCCGACCTGCGACCTGCGAGGGGCTTGCAGGCCGCGCTTCCAGGGCTGAGCTCTGGGGCCAGACTTCACAGGCGAAGTGCCCTCCGCTCCGCCGCCTGGGGGAGACTCCCCACCCAGGTGAGGGTCCAGAGCTGCGCGCAGGAGCCCAGGGGGCCCCAAGCGCCTCGTACCCCCGGCCCACATCCGCTCCTGGGTTTCTGGGCTCCACGCCTCGGGGATTCCCTGGGAAGCATCCACGGGGTTTCTTTTCATTATAAAAGTGTATTTTGTGCTAGTAACATTGGAAAAGAGAGGACACTTAAAAGGAGAAAATTGAAAAGCAGACTCTTGTGATTCCATCCGAGGAAGCCCGTCCATGAGCACGCAGGCTGCGGGGAATGCAGAATGACTGTGCACGCGTCACTTAATAAGCCGCCTCGCGTGCAAGCCTTTCCATGTCATTCCGGAATCTTCCAAATCAGTCGATGTTCCAAGGGCTCAGTTTCTTTCCCGGCTCGTGTGCGCAGGTGTCAGGAGCCCACCGCCTCAGGTGGGTGGCGTCCTGTCCCAGGAGTGGCGGCCTTCCTCCCAAGCCCTAGGCACAAATTCTCAGCAAGTCTCTTGTTCTTTTCCTGCTTCAGAATAAAACATATGCAAACTTAAGGATTTTTAGAAAACTTTGAATTAAAAAGGACACGACGGGCTGTTTCCACTTCTGTAGTCTTTTTTTTTTTTAAGGACACTTCTATAGTCTTAAGTAGGTTTTCTCAATAGCCCTCACACAAGAACAATCGTAATCTTCAGAGCAAAATTCTTTGCGTGTCACAGCTCTTTCTAGAACCTGAGACTGGCCTAAATCAGGCAAAACTGGGTAGGAATAGACCTGGAAAGGATGGAGTCAGTGTAAGGATCTGTGTCTAAGCTCGACTGCGAGGTGACCTCGGGGCACTTACGACGCATCACAGGGCCACAGGCCAGCTGGCCTGAGGGGTCAGAGGACAGAGATTGTGGCTGCCGGGCAGATGGGAATGGATGGTAAATGTCTTGGAAAAAAATAGAGGCGGGGGATGCGAGGGCCTTCCAGCCACGGGCCGACCTGAATTGTGCCTGGACGGGGCCCTGGACGGAGACAACGGACTGTCAGTGTCTGGAAGGCTCAGGGGGCTGCATGTGAGCTGCTCTCATCATGCGGGGCACAGATGGACTTTGCAATTCGAGTCCATCGCGTTAAAGAGACTTGGTTTTCCATTAAAACCCAAGAAAGGTCGTACCTACGGGATAAGGACTGTGTCACTGGACCAAAGAGTCCCCTTAAGACTAAGATGGGGCAACTGGGTGACGGGCATGGAGGAGGGCACGTGGTGTGATGGGCATCTGAGGAATCGCTGAACACTACATCTGAAACTATGTACTATCCATGAGCTAATGCAATTTAAATTTTAGAAAGACTAAGATGGCTCAACTACAGATCAAAGCCGCGATGAGTTCAGCAACTATTACTTGAGCTCCTACTATGTGCCATGGACTATTCTGGAAGTGAACAAAAGAGGCATATGTCCTGCCCGCAAACAGCTGACACTCTAGTAGGGGCAAGGAGGATCAGACAATAAAGAGGTAAGTATTTAGTATGTCACCCCTGAAAATGCTAAGCATCAAAATAAAGCAAGCGAAAAAAGGGAGTAGGTATGTGGGCATGAGTGAGGGGCCAGAGGGGAATGAGGGGCCAGAGGGGAACTGCATTCCTATCAACAGTCTGTTTCTCCTTATAATTCTATTGATGTTTGTCTTGGGTGTCCTGAGCTCTGTTGTAATGTGTGATTACTCTAGATCATTTACCTTCTAAGAGAAATTTTTCCTTTTTAAAAGAGCAATTCTCTGTCATCTTTCTTTTTTATTATAAATTTATTTTTGTTGGTGTTCCATTTGCCAACATATAGAATAACACACAGTGCTCATCCCATCAAGTGCCCCCCTCAGTGCCCATCACCCAGTCACCCCCCCCCATCCACCTCCCCTTCCACCACCCCTAGTTCTTTTCGCAGAGTTAGGAGTCATCTTTCTTTTGCATCTGTATTAGTTTGGAATTTACACATATCCGTTTCCTTTTTTATTCAATTTTAATTTTTTTTTTAATTTTTATTTATTTATGATAGTCACAGAGAGAGAGAGAGGCGCAGAGACACAGGCAGAGGGAGAAGCAGGCTCCATGCACCGGGAGCCCGATGTGGGATTCGATCCTGGGTCTCCAGGATCGCGCCCTGGGCCAAAGGCAGGCGCCAAACCACTGCGCCACCCAGGGATCCCTCCTTTTTTATTCAAATTGGTTACTCAGCTCTAAAATTAATCAAGAGCTCTCTTCTAGCCCAAGAAAAACAATAACCTAAAGGTTATTTTAATGTTGATCTTTTCTTTCTATAATATCTTTGATTAATATTTAGATTCAAGTGGTTTTAAAACCGCAAATTTGAACATTTTTAACAGATTGATCAAGCTATTCATACATCCATTTGCTCACCATTGTGTCTTGAATATTCTGTTTTATTTTTCACATTGTACTATCTGTATTTAAAATGTATGTATTTAAAAAATGTATGTATTTTATAATTAAAAAAAAAACAAAAAACAAAGCCGTGATGAGGCATCACCTCACTCCCGTCAGAATGGCTGACACGAAGTGATCATATGCGTTGGTGAGGACGTGGGGAGAGGAAGCCTCAGCCCTGTGGGTGGGAATGCGGATGGAGGCAGCCCCTGTGGAAAGCGTGGAGGCTCCTATTCCATCCAAAATTAAAAGAGAATTACCTTATGCCGCAAGCATTGCACTTCTGCACGTATGCAAAGGGGTTGAATCAGAAGCGTGTAAGGGTCTCTGCACCCCCACGTCCACCGCAGCACGGCTCTCACACGCGGCAGGACACCGTTCAGCCTAAGGCAGGAGGCCTGACCTTTATGGAACTGGGATGCAGCTTGAGAGCGTTGTGCTGACTGACCCCCTTAGACGGAGCAAGATACACGCAGTGTGAGGCTCTTACACGGGATCCAAACCAACAAGACCGAAAACTAAGAGAAACAGCAAGGTGATGATGAACAGACACTGGGCAGGTGGGTGGGAAATGGGAAGATACTGGTCAAAGGGGAGCAGCTTCCCGTGATAAGATTAACGAGTTGGGGGACCTAACAGCTAATGGGATCATTAGTTACAGCTAATGATCCTGCATCACACACGTGAATGCTCTAAGAGCGGATCCTAAGTTCTGACCACAAAGAAGTGGTACCCGAGTGTCACGGGGAGGTGTCGGCTAACGCTCTGATGCTGTATTTTCATAAAATACAAAATTTTCAACGTGCAGATGTGTCAGATCCATGTTGTATGACTCAACGTACAAATGCTATATATGTCGATTATATCTCAATAAAGCTGGGGAAAAAAATAAATGTACAACAGCGAGGACTGTGGTACACGCACATGTGTACGCAGCGGACTATTCCGTCAGAAGGGAGGAAGTCTCGCCACCTGCATCGTCATGGATGGAACTGGAGGGAGTGATGCTCAGAGGAGGGTGAGTGCCATATGCTCCCAGTCACACGCAGAATAAAGAAATAGTGAAAGTGGGCAGCCCGGGTGGCGCAGCGGTTTAGTGCCGCCTTCAGCCCAGGGCGTGATCCTGGAGACCCAGGATCAAGTCCCACATCAGGCTCCCCGCAGGCAGCCTGCTTCTCCCTCTACCTGTGTCTCTGCTGCTCTCTCTGTCCACCTCTGAATAAAAATAATAAATAAATAAATAAAAATTAAAAATTAAAAAAAAAAGAAATAGTGAAAGTGACCACAAGGGAAGGAGGGAAACAAAAAACAAAAAACAAAAAAAAAAAAAAGGGAAGGAAGGAAAGCGAGTGGGGAAAAGTCAGAAAGGAAGACAAACCATGAGCAACTCTTGACCCTGGGAAACAAACTGAAGATCGCCGAGGTGGGGGGGGCGGTGGATGCGGTAACCGGGTGACGGGCCCTGGGGGGGCGCCAGGTGTGATGCTCTACTATGCTGTCGGCAAATTGAAATCAAATTAAAAATTAATAAAACAATGAGGGAAAAACTAGCGTTGAAACCGAACAGACCCATCCTGATAAGCTCTGGGTGTTATTCTACATGTTTGCAAATTGAACACCAAAAAATAAATAAATAAATTTATTTAAAAAAATAAAAATGAATAATTTCTTTAAAAAAAAAAACAAAACAGACCCATCCTGACAAAATAAAGAGTGATTCCCAACAAACAAAGTGAAGCTTCCAGAAGCTCCCACCAGTAATTTGACTCTGGTGGAGAAGTCAGCCCTCTTCACAGGAAGGAAATGTGCTCAGAGGGCCTGGGGAGGCCCGGTTACGGGGTCTAGCAGTGTGCCCGGCTCACAAGGTCACACACGCGGTGGGGACGGTGTGAGCAGAAGACAGGAACACGGTCACGGAGGCGCACCCCGAGACGGCCCCGATGCCGGAGAGCCTGAGTCCTCTAGCTCTCAGCCGTGTCCCGTCCACCAACGGCCTCTCGGAGGCAGTCTGCGTCCCCGTCCTGGTGGTTTGTGTCCGGAATTCCCGTGCTCCTCCTTGGGATTCCTACCTCTCCGCTCAGTCGCCGACCTATTAACTGGAATCGTTTTATGCTCCTGGTCTGATCCGTCCGACCTCCCTGTGCGCCTGGTTCTGAGGCTCCTTCTGCACCTTCGCTTCATGCCTCGATGTGCCCGTGATGCCCTCTCCACACCAGCTGCGTCGGATCGGTCAAGGGAACGGCCACAACGGGTCTTGGCGCTGTGCTGGTGAAACGGAGGAGGGGACGCCGTCTGCCGTCCTGCCAGGGCCCGGGCCTTCAGGAGTCCGTGCCCAGGGTAGGGCCCCGGAGACTCTCGGGCTCCTACTGGGTTTGGGGTCCTTGGATCCAAGTGTGGGCATTGCAGCTTTCAGTGTCCACCCCTCACAGGCACGGAGTGTCCAGATGGGAGCCGGCCGCCCTGGGGGCCAGGACCCCGGTGAGGGAGCCCGGGGCCGGATCCCACGGGGCCTCCCCTGAGAATGCAGCCAGGGCTGTGTGAGCAGCTTGCGGCTCAACGTGTTCCCCGGAGGAAATCGGCACAACTGCAAGGGCTTAGCCTCGTGGTCCCGGGAGGGAGTGGACAGGCCGCAGCGCCCCCACGTCCCTGGGGGGGCAGGCGGGCGCCTTCCTGCAGTGACAACCAGGAGCATGAGAGACGTGCGGCCTTGCAGCCCCGTGGGTGTGAGAGAAAACACCTGGATTCTAGGGGCACGGGAGGGACTCTAACCCGTCGTGGGGCCGTGGGGCGAGCGCGATGTCAGAAGGCGATGGGCCAGGATGGCCCAGTCCGGGTGGAGCGGGGGGCGGGGGCTGGAGGGAGGCGCCCCTCAGAGCAGGGTGGGGGACAGGAGTCGCAGGACGGGTGCCTGACCCTGCAGGTTCGAGACCCACCAGCCACGGCGCAGGGATGGGGGGCGGCAAGAGCAGGTGAGGGAGACAGGCAGGCACGGGAGATCGAGGCGGGGCACCCTCAGAAGGGAAGGTCTGCACGGGGGCGGGGCCGTCAACACCTCGGGCTCTGGGGGAGACGACGTCCAGGAGACATGGTTTGGCCTTTGTTAGATTTAAATACGTGAACAGTGTGAGGAGGGGTCGGAGGGGTCCCCAGGGTGCAGGCGAGGGGACAGCGCCCGGGAGCAGGTCTCGGGGAGGGCACCGGTGCAGAGCAGGGTGGCGGCCCGGGGGGTCAGGGGTGCGGGGCTGTGCACCCTCGTGGGTGACAGGCCCAAGCCCCAGGCGGACGTCCAGGGGAGGGGAGGCTGCGGGCCGTGAGGACGGGGCAGGCCCTCAGTCTCCCCAGAGCCCGCGCCCCCGCCGCCCTGCGTCCTCCCCGCCGGACTGCGTGCCGCCGTTTCTTAGACCCCGACGACGCCCCAGCCCCGGCGGCAGGTCTGCCCTGCACCCCCAAACCAATCTTCAGTTCACCCACATGCGTGGACGAGAGAACCAGGCGTCCCGGCTGCGTCACCTGCTCCAGAGCCCCGGGCCCTGGCACGGCCACACCTGGCCCTCCCTGCACCTGCTCCCTCCCCACTCATGGAGGTCAGCACCACCGCCTCCAAGAAGCCTCCTGGGCAGTGCCTGCAGGGAAGCGGGGCTGAGTGTGCATGGGGACTGGGCGTCCTGTGTGGCCTGGAGCAGGGCCAGCCCCTGCCTGCGCTTCCGGCCTCCGCCTCCCTGCACAGCCGCTCGGCCCAGGCCACCGTGCTCAGGTCCCCAGGCCCAGGGCCTCTGAGGCCCTGCAGATGACAGGTCTGCAGTGGATCCCGGCGGGGGGGGGGGGGGGGGGGGGGGGGGCGGGCGCGGCGGGGGGAGGCTGGCGGCTTGGCTCCGGGCGCACAGCAGGCGGCTCTGCTCAAAACCACGGTCACTCCACCCGGGCTGCCTGCCTCGTCCTGAGCAGGGACCCGCCTGCCACCGAGTGCCGAGTCCTGCCCGGGGCCTCCCTCGGCTGCCTCAGGACCCCTACCCTGCCTCTAGGGCTCGGAGGAGCTCCAGGCTGCTCAGGGATTTTTTTTTTTTGAAGATTTTATTTATTTATTCATGAGACACACAGAGAGAGAGGCAGAGACCCAGGCAGAGGGAGAAGCAGGCTCCATGCAGGGAGCCCAACGCGGGACTTGATCCCGGGACCCCGGGTCACGCCCTGAGCCGAAGGCAGACGCCCAACCGCCGAGCCCCCAGGCGTCCCGCCGTGTGTTCATTCTCCGTCTCGCGTCTCTCTCCTGCTGTTAAGGAGACACCGTTTACAGAATTAGCACAATTACCATGACTGAGGCCATGAAACGTTGTATCTGTAGGTCATAGATTATTATTATTGAGCAGTTTGGAATTTTAGGAGGTAAGTGTTGGGCGTCCTCCGTGTTTGCGGGGAGGGCAGGGCGGGAAGGGAGGAGGCCGGGGAGCACGTCCTTGCAGCAGGTGTCGTGCTGTGCACCGTCCCCCAGGCGCCGCGGGCCCCTGACGGCCTCCAGGGCTGCGGGCCGCCCGACACCTGTCCCCTCCAGACCCACAGGAGGGAGCCAGACCACAGGGGGCCCGAGGCCGCGCCTTCCCCTGCGGATGACACGGCGTCTGTGTGTCTCTCTGTGAGGTGACCGTGGCCGCGGGGATCCAGGTCCTTGAGTCTGCGGTCCCAGCGGGTGCGGGTACCTGGCGCTACGGAGGGTCGGGTTCGGTGTGTCTGAACACCACTGACTTCTGCTTTCGGAGAATGTGTGGTTGTTAGAATTCGCCATTTCGTCGAGTTTTTTTTTTTTTTTAATTCAGCATTCTTGCTTCTTTTTTTTTTAATTTTTATTTATTTATGATAGTCACAGAGAGAGAGAGAGAGAGAGGCAGAGACACAGGCAGAGGGAGAAGCAGGCTCCATGCACCGGGAGCCTGACATGGGATTCGATCCCGGGTCTCCAGGATCGCGCCCTGGGCCAAAGGCAGGCGCTAAACCGCTGCGCCACCCAGGGATCCCCATCGTCGAGTTTTTAAACCAACTGCCGAGCACGGTGTCCAGGCTCAGACGGGTCGGGGAAGGAGCAGGGGGTGGGGGTGGGGGTTCCCGGGAGGCTGCCCCCACTGCTCGCACCGCAGCCCCTCGGCCCCCAGCCCCGCATCCATGGAGCGGCCCAAGCCGGCAGCAGATCAGAAACCGCTGGGCCGTGCAGGGTCCTCCTCCCTGGGGGGGAAGGCTGAGGGGCTACGACCTCGGGTCCCCTTGCCAGGATCACATCCTCAAGAGCGCCTCCAAGAACGTCCTATTAATGCTGCAGAACTGCACAGAACGGAACGGTCCACAGGCTACTTCGGGAGCTGGGGGTGCCCCCAGGCTGCTGGGCCTTCCCCCACGGAGCCCTCCTAGGGCTGTAAACAGGGAAGCGCTGGGGACCAGGCCCATCGCATGTTTCAAGCAGGGATATTTCCCTACAGACCGGGGTGTCCCCGTGAACCCGAGCAAGCTCGGTGCCTTTGCTGGACGAGGTCAGAATTCAGGGACAATACACCCCACTCTGTGTTGGAGACCTTAGAAGGTGCTTGCCGTGCAGACGTCAGCGGCAGGCCACGCGGGGTGGGGGATCCTGGGTCCCGGGGGTGTCCGCTCGGCGGCTCGGGGCTGGGGTCACCGGCCGCCCCCACTTCCCAGCAAGCGAGGCCACCACCTGCTGGGCAGCGGCCGCGGGCTCCCGCACAAGTACCTCGCTGCTTGTCGCAGGGGCCGGGGCGTGCAGATGCGCGCAGCGTGTCGTGGTCGCCGCAGCCTGACCCCAGGTCTGGGACCAAGACTCCGAGGGTCCCTCTCCACCAGGTGACGGGGTGTCTCCAAAATGTCCCACCTTCTCCACGAGACTGACGTTCACCCACTTGTCATTTGTAGGCTCATCCAGGGGAAGTTTCTTTCAGTCTATTTTCCCACAACCAATGTAACTAAGGAATATAAACTTTCCTGCAACTGTGCCGATTTCTGAAGTCGTCACAGAACCAGCCGGGACCGGGACTCCGGGCAGGGTCGCCCACCGAGAGCTGGATGCTGCCACCCAGGCCTCAGAAGCCTGCCCTGCCCAGGCCTGGACACATCACCCCCAGAACCAGCAACACGCGTCTCTGGAAAACCCTTTGGCTCTGCTCTCTTCTTGTGTGGCCGCCCTTGACTGGGAAGCTCCTGGCGGCCCCCAGGACTGCGTGAATCGCTTCAGACCCTGCTCTTCTGGCCCCGACTGTACCCCCAGCCTGGACCTCATGCCGCTCCCTCTTGGTGACTTAGGTCCCACCTGACTGCAGAGGTATCTGCCCTGCCCCGTGGCCCCCTGCCTTCCCCTGGCATCATTCCCCATCCCCCTGTCCAGAGCCAGGGCTCGGTGAGGCTCCGATGTTCCTGAGGAGGAATCTCATGTCTGGGGCAGGTCATCAAGGGGTGTGAAGGGATGGGGGGGGGAGTCAGGCAGAGGAAGTGCGACAGGACACTTAGGGGTGCAGGGGAGAGAAGCAGGGGCGATAGAGACACTCTCTGGCCTGATGGGACATGGTGACACTTGAAGGCCCCCTGGAGACATTGGATATCATCTCTGAGGGCTCCAGCAGGGACATGGCAAGGTCAGACCATCACTGTGGGAGGACAGTGTGCCATGTTGAGGTGTGAGAGGGTTTTCCTTAGTGTAGTGGTGGGAGGATGGAGAGAAGTGGTGGAGGATGGAGGGAGGAGGTGGAGGATGGAGGTACGAGGTGGAGGATGTGGGGAGGAGGCAGAGGATGGAGGGAGGTGGTGGAGGATGAGGGAGGAGGTGGAAGATGGAAGGAGGAGGTGGAGGATGAGGGTGGAGGTGGAGAATAGAGGGAGTAGGTGGAGGATGAGGCAGGAGGTGGAGGATGGAGGGAGGAGGTGGATGTTGGAGAGAGGAGGCAGAGGGTGTGGGAGGAGATGGAGGATGAGGGAGGAGGTGGAGGATGAGGGAGGAGGTGGAGGATGGAGGCAGGAGGTAGAGGATGAGGGAGAAGGTGGAGGATGGAGGGAGGAGGTGGAGGATGGAGGGAGGAGGTGGAGGATGGAGGGAGGAGGAGGAGGAAGAGGGAGTAGGTGGAGGATGGAGGCAGTAGGTGGAGGATGAGGCAGGAGGTGGGGGATGGAGGCAGGAGGTGGGGGATGGAGGCAGGAGGTGGGGGATGGAGCACTCCTGCCCCTTCCTGAGAGGAGCTTGGTGGCTGTGCTGCCCAAGCAGACCGGACGCTGGCCGTCGTTCATGGGGGGGGTACCCCGAGGGGCCCCGGCGCGGACCGCGGACCGTGAGCTGCGCCCTGTCTTGCAGCCGCAGAGCCGGGAGCCAAGGCCAGTCTGCGCCATGAGCAACAGGACGCTGCTGACGGAGTTCATCCTGCAGGGCTTCTCCGACGCGCCGCGGCTGCGCGGCCCCTTCTTCGCGCTCTTCCTCTGCCTCTTCGCGGCGGCGCTGGGCGGGAATCTCCTCATCGTGGCGGCCATCGCCTCCAGCCCGCGGCTCCACACGCCCATGTACTTCTTCCTGGTCAACCTGTCTGTGCTGGACGTCACCTGCGCGTGCACCGTGGTGCCCAAGCTGCTGGACATCCTGCTGGCAGAGAGGAGGAGCATCTCCTACGGGGGCTGCATGGCCCAGATGTACTTCCTGTCGTGGTCGGTGGCGGGGGAGGTGCTGCTCTTCACGGCCATGGCCTACGACCGCTACGTGGCCATCTGCCGGCCGCTGCGCTACGGCTCCCTCATGAGCCCCAGGGTGTGCGCGGCGCTGGCCGGCGCCGTGTGGGGCATCAGCGTGCTGGGCGCCGGGGTCAACACCTGCCTGATGACGCGGCTCAGCTTCTGCGGGCCCAACGTGATCGATCACTTCTTCTGCGAGATCCCCCCCGTGCTGGTGCTCTCCTGCTCCTCCACGCTCGTGAACGACATCATGGCCGTGATGGCCGACATCTTCTTCGCCATGCTGAACTTCCTGCTCACCGTGGTGTCCTACGGCTTCATCATCTCCACCATCCTGAAGATCCGCACAGCCGAGGGGAAGCAGCGAGCCTTCTCCACCTGCTCCTCCCACCTCACCGCCGTCACCTTGTACTACTCCACCATCATCTACACCTACCTGAGCCCTGGCTCCAGCTACTCCCCAGGGATGGGCAAGGTCATGGCCGTACTGTACTCCACTGTGAGCCCCACCCTGAACCCTCTCATCTACTCCCTCAAGAACAAGGAGGTCAAGGCAGCCCTCAGGAAAGTCTTGACGCTCGTGGTCAAAAGCCTGTAAACGGGCGGGCTCTCGGACCAGCGACCCCGAGACATGCACCCCACCCGCTATAAACACCCTCTCTCTGCGCGAGTTGACTCGGACCCCCTCGAGACGGCTTTGCCGGGAAAACACTCCCCTGTGAGTTGCCTACGGCACCTCGGGGAGCGGTGGCTTCGGCCGCCTGTTACTGACGGGCTGCAGCTCCCGGAATTTGACCCATGTTAGTCTACATGGGGCGCGCGGCTCCTTCGCAGATCCCTGGGCTGCACCCCGACTCGGAGTCCCGCCCGCGTCTTATTGACCATCATGACTCGGGAGCTGACTCAGCCCCGTCACCCATGCCCCCGGGAGGCTCCCCAAGGTTCTGCTCAGGCCACCGGATCTTGGCCTCAAATTGCAGAGGACGCAACTCCTACGACGGCTGATTTCGTTGTGTCGACCCGACTGGGTTCTGGGACACGGGACAGCTGCCCAGACATCACCTTGGGCTGTGTCTGTGAGCGTGTCTCTGAGAGACATGAGCCTCTGAATGGGCGTGAAGATCACAGACCATCCTGACGCACGGGGGGGACATCATCAGGACCCTGGAGGCCAGGACGGGACAAAAAAGAGAAGGAAGGTGTACATGCTTCTTCGGCTTCCAGACTCAGAATCATGCTTGCAAACAGCCCCTGATTTGCAGGCCTCTGGATGTGGCCGAATCACGCCATCAGCTGCTCCAGGTCTGCAGGTGGCAGACGGTGGCCATTGGGGCTTCTCGTCTTCCACGAATACTCGAGTCAATCCCAATAATAAACCTCCCAATGTAGACGAGCTAGGGGTGGTGGAAGGGGAGGTGGGCGGGGGGTGGGGGTGACAGGCACTGAGGGGGGCACTTGATGGGATGAGCACTGGGTGTTATGCTATATGTTGGCAAATCGAACACCAATAAAAAATAAATTTATTAAAAAAAAATAAATACACCTCCCAATGTACCTCAGTGTGTATATGCACGCACTCACCGTAAGGTCGGTCGGCACACAGGCAGGCAATCACACGTGTATTGTCTATACGCGTGCTACAGGGGTGTGCGTGTTGTATACGTGTGTGTGCATGTTATGTAACGTGTGTGCGCGTGTGTATAGATGTGAATGCAAATCCTCACGAGTCCAAGAGCGTGTGAGTACCTCCTGCTGGTTCTGTTTCTCCGGAGAACCCGCCAAGCCCCCTCCCTTCCCGTGCATGATTCCCCGGATTCCCTGGAGACCACTCAGGGCTCATCTCCCAACTCTGCAGGTGCTCGGTGCTATTTCCGAACTGTCACTGATTTTGCCCCGTAAAGCCGTGAAGTTCCCTCATTTCCCACATCTCCTCAGCGGCTTGGACAGGTGACCGGAGAAAGTGATTGCAACCAACCTTGAATTATTTCCCCCACTTCTCCTCTGTAAGAGCAGATACCTAGGTCTCATCCCTGCAAAATGTTCCAGGAAGAGTGAAAACAGTTCCACGGGTGGTTGGTCCTCCCCGGATCTGCGCTCCCCACTTACACACACCCCGTTTCGACCTCCAGAGGAATCCCTGTTAATTTCTTCTTTTGCATTCTTCCAGAAAATTTTTGTTGAGCGTCGCTAAACAAATACTGGATAGCTGTCTGTCACGCCATTTGTAGATTTCTGTAATTTTTTACTGTACAAAGTAATTTTATTTAGTCAGGTATTTATTAATGGAGGTTTGAATTATTTCATTTTTCTGTTATTAAAATACTACACTTGGGGATCCCTGGGTGGCTCAGCGGTTTAGCACCTGTCTTAGGCCCAGGGCATGATCCTGGAGTCCTGGGATCGAGTCCCACATCGGGCTCCCTGCATGGAGCCTGCTTCTCCCTCCTCCTGTGTCTCTGCCTCTCTCTCTCTCTCTCTCTCTCTATGTCTATCACGAATAAATGAATAAATCTTTAAAAAAAATACTACACTGGATCTTTTTACAAGTACGTGAGCACTGAGTATTTATGCAGAGCACAGTGTGGGGGAGGTGGAATTCATCACGGAGGGGATATTTATGGAAACTGTCAAATTTTGTTTCTTTGTTCAAAAAATGCAAATAATGTACAAATGTATTAATTTTCCCGTAGCTTCACCAAAATTTCCAACCCAAAGGAGAAATTTTATTTCACTGTTGATGTAACTTGCACATCCCCCTCCCCCCAATGCTGGCAATACCAGGTCTCTCTTGGGACTCGGCTCGTCCTTCCTCAGCTAAGCCGTGTGCCGGCCACCCTCCCGGGGCGTGGACTGCAGGTGCTCAGGAGGGGACGCGGAGGGGCTCCGGGGCCCACGCAGGCCCCGCCAGCCCGAGCGAAGGCCGCCCGCTCCGCCCGAAGTGCCTACAAGGAGCCTCCCAGAGGCGAACAGATCGTGACCTGCTCGTTTCCGGCCAGAAACACGACAGAGACAGGAGGCATTTTTCTGGAAAAAAGTCAATAGCTTAATATTACAAATAGATATTATTAATAAACTGATTGAAGTGCATGACAACACGAAATCATGCGTCCGGCATCCGTTCGAGATGACAGACGAAAGGGGCAGAACCGAAGCGTGACAGACCAGGGTGCAGGTCGGTGAGCAGATAGAGCAGAACACGCGCGGGACACGGAATCCGTAACTGCATCCAAGCAGCCCGTGGTCCGTGCTAAAAAAGTGAGTGTAAGTGAAGACAAAAATGCAGAGGCTTAATTAAAAGCCAGATCGGACGTGTCGACATGGAAAGTGCTGTGCGTCAAGTGGAGGCTCTCGAGGCACAGAGCTGGTGGCTCTGCAGACGCAGCAGCAGCCGCTCCTCGCGACGGAGGCCAAGCAGAAACCTGGGAAACCAGCGTCTCCGCTGACCCACGAGGGATACCGAGCCGCCTGTCAGCCGGAAGCGGACCACCCAAAAGGGGGTGGAAACAACAATGGAAATGGGTCACAAAAGATTTCTTAGGTCCAGGGATCTCAAGGGTCGCCCCGAGCAGCACAAACACACGCTGACTCTGCGTCGTGACCACCGTCACCCAGTCTGACCCGGAACAGAGACTCTCAAGAGGAGCTGAAGGAGACGAAGACTCACATATGAGGGAACAGAGATAAAATATTGGCTTGTCACCAGGAATTGTGCGAGCCGGGGCGCCCGGGGGGCGCAGGTGGGGGAGCGGCCGGCTCGGCATCGGCTCAGGTCGTGATCCCAGGGTCGTGGGATGGAGCCTTGCACCGCTCTGAGCGCAGAGCCCGGTCTCCCTGAGGTTTCCCCTTTGCCCTCCTCCCCCTACAAGGAAGGAAGGAAGGAAGGAGGGAGGGAGAGAGGAGGGAGGGAGGGAGGGAGGGAGGGAGGGAGGGAGGGAGGGAGGGAGGGAAGGTGTGTGAGCCAGAAGGCCGTGCAATGACAGCTCTACTTTTTTTTCTTTTTTATAATAAATTTATTTTTTATTGGTGTTCAATTTGCCAACACACAGAATAACACCCAGTGCTCATCCCGTCAAGTGCCCCCTCAGTGCCCGCCACCCAGTCACCCCCACCCCCCGCCCTCCTCCCCTTCCACCCCCCCTAGTTCCATCTGCCCTACGACCCAGCAATTGCCCTGCTGGGGATTTACCCCGAAGATACAGATGCAGGGAAACGCCGGGACCCCTGCACCCTGACGACAGCTCTAAAATGCAAAACACTGTGCGTGGAAGCATCTGTGGGCAAGAGCCACAGAGTGTGTCACGCCTCAGGCGATTCAGAAGGAGATGAAAGTCTTGTGTGTGGTTCTCTAACAAAGACTTAGGGAAGGAAGAATTCTTTTATTTTTTAAGGAAGGAAGAATTCTTTTTTTTTTTAAGGAAGGAAGAATTCTGATTTTACAAAACATCTTCCAGGGAGGGGAAAGACTAAAGCAATCCTGACTTACCCGACAAGTCCACCAGGGCCCTGAGTTCCGAGACCCGCGGCAAAGATATTATAAGAGGAGAAAACAGATCAAAACCCTCCACAAAACATTACAAGGTCAGGCTGATAACGCACAAACGATGAACAGCAGCGGAGGCTCAGCCAGAGGGCGGAAGGCTGGTTCAACCAATACAGTTCCCGTCCAACCGGCTACCGAAGCCTACGATGATCCTTGAGATGCAGAAAAACCAGCTGACGAAACTCAGCGTGCGCCCAGAACACCTGACGGGCGACCTGCACACCGCCACTCTGGGGCTCCGCTTCCCGGACAAGCGGCTGCTCGAGGAGAAGCGGAGGCTCTGTAAGGCTGGTGGGACCCCAGACCCGGCCCCGGGGACGCGGAGGCCGCGGGGCGTCCGAGGTCACCGCGGGGCCCCCTTTGGCTGGAGCCTCCTTCCAGAGCGCCCGGGGGCGGCGGGGACCAGGGAGGCTCGCCCCCCACAGCCCGCGCTCCGAGCCAACACGTCGTCACCTTTTCCTGAAGGTGACGGAGAAAGGGAGGCGCAAAGGTCACACGAGGCAAAATCGCGTGACTGTTCACTATTTGGCTCTCGAATGGGTCGAGATGTCACCGGCGGGAGCGCATCCAGCTGGCTCTGTCTCCTTTGGACCCATCGTCATCGTCTTTGAGCAACCTCTGGCTGGAGGCCACCGGCTTCCTCCCAGGACACGTCCCCCGGGTGCTGCTGTTCCCGGGGTCCCACAGCCACCCCATAGCCCACACCTTGCACACCTGCTGGGCCACAGGCTGGCGGCGGCACGTCCACCCGCTCCTCCCACGTCCCGCTGTCACCGTGGCCTCCTCGGCTGTGTCCTCTGCCCCGTGAGCCGCCCCAGCCACAGTCCTGAAACCGACAGCGAGTCCGTGTGCTCTGCGGACCTGAGCGCCCCCAGCGCGACCCCCCATCCAGTCCCCGAGGAGCCCGTGGGTCAAGCTCGCCCGGGGAGCCCCGTCACCCTTCCCGGAGGTCACGGTGATGTCAAGGCCTCCTGGCGGCCTGGGACCCCTGCACCTGTCTGGACACCAGGCTTGTGGACGTTGTGCCCGGCTGTCACCTGTCGGGCCGGTGACAGCTGGGCGTGCGTGCTGACCACGCTCTTCCCACCTCACAGGCCCGTGCTGCGCACACGGGGCACGCCGCCTCTGCAGAGTCACAGCCCAGGTCCCCGTGGATGCTCGTCCTGCCCCCCAGGGGGGCGTCACGGCTCCCGGGGGATCCAGCACCAGACGCTGGAACTGCCCCGAAGCCGCTGCTGACCGGCTCTTCCTTTGCGGTCACAGTCTCCTGCTGACCCCGAGCTCTGGGGACGGGCCACCAGCTGGATCTGTGACGTCCTAGTGTCCCCACCCCCGTAACCGGAGGGCCGGAGCCCCTTCCTTGGGGCACTGTCCACCCCGTGCTCCCAGCCTGCCCCCATCCCCGGGTCCCACCTGCCCCGGTACCAGCCCCCCCCGCCCCCTGTGCGCCCCCGACCCTCCCTCTGCCCTGAGCCGTAAATCCTGGCAGCCGCCCGCCTCTGACGGCGTCCCAGCACCTGGCCGGCCGCTCCGCCTCATGCCAGTGTCACAGATCCCCGGGGCCCGTGCCGCCCTCGACCCTGCAGAGCGGGTGGCGGCCCTGACGAGGTCCTCGGGCTCCTCCGGGCCCTCCCCGCTGGTCTCGCTTCCGAGCGTGTCGGGGTGACGGGGCCGGGGCCGGTTCAGGGACCCGCAGTAGTACCTGCCCCGCCTTCCAGGGCGTCCCCCCGACCCCGCCCGCTCCGTGCTTCTCTGTCACCAACGTTGTGGCCAAGAACTGACACATCCTGCCCTGCTCCGTCCCACAACAGGCTCCAGCCACTCGCCCATCCAGGGACACGCTCACGGCCCCACGGCCCAGTGCCCAGCGGGTCTCCTGAGCTCCACGCATGAAGACCCCCCTGTGCTCCAGGTGTACCCCGAACTCCTCAGAAACCAGTTAACAGGGGCAGCCTGGGTGGCTCAGGGGTTTAGCGCCACCTTCAGCCCGGGGCGTGACCCCAGGGTCCCGGGATCGAGTCCCACGTCCGGCTTCCTGCATGGGGCCTGCTCCTCCCTCTGCCTGTGTCTCTCTCTCTGTGTGTGTGTGTGTGTGTGTGTCTGTCACGAATGAATAATCAAATATTACACAAAAAAAAGAAAGAAGCCAGTTAACCCGTTCCTAATCCACACATGTGGGTTGAACTGTGTGCCCTGAAAAGATGCGCTCACGTCTTTTTTTCTTTAAGATGTTATTTATTTATTTGACAGAGAGAATGAGAACGCCTGTGAGCAGGGGAGCAGTGGGGGGGAGGGGGAAGCAGATCCCCCACCGAGCAGGGGCCCGACGTGGGGGCGACCCCAGGACCCTGGGACGGTGACCAAGCCCCAGGCGCCCTAGCATATGTTCAAGTCTGAACACACGAGCCTTTGCACGTGGCCTTTGGAGACGGGTCACCGCAGACGTGCAGCCGAGGCGAGGCCCTGCCACAATGAGGTGGGCTCTGACCCCCCTGACTGGGGTCCTGATGAGAGACCCCGGCCGTGGATGCAGGGGAAGCCCGGGGCCGGTGGAGACGACACTGGAGCCGAGCGTCCATGAGCAACGTGTCTGGATCGCCGTGAACATAGACACGGGACGCCACGGGGACCCTCCCACAGGCTCAGACAGGGAGGGCGACCCGCGCCGGGGCTCAGGGGTGGGGCCTCGAACCCTGGATGGCGCCCGGTGTCTGTGGTTTTAAGCCAGCAGGGTGCGGACCCTACGGCAGCCACTGTGGGGAGTGGGTCCCGTCCCGCAAGAGCTGTGGCTGTGGGCCCGCAGTCGTCGGCCTCGGGGGAAGGACGTCAGCAGGGGCCACAGGGAAGGGGTCGGCAGCCCACGACCCCCAAGGGGCTCCAAGGGTCCTGAGCTGCTGCTCGGGGCAGTGGGCGGGCAGGTCAGCAGCACAGAGTCTGGGTCCCCGGGGCCCCGGAGCGAGCTGTGGGCTGTGGGCCGACGCTTTGCCTGCGTGGGAAACAGCTCTGGTGCCGGCGGGGCCCCTGCCCACGGCCAGCGGTCGCACTGACGCTCTGCCCGACCAGGCCGCCCGCCCTGTTTATGCAAGTGACAGGCTCGTCCCCAGGCCCCAGGGGCTCGTGGCCCAGGGTCCGGCCTGTCCCCCCCAACAGTCGGCCCCTGAGTCGCCCAAGTCGTCAGGGCCACGGCCCCTCTGCTCCCTGGGCAGCTCTGGGAAGGCCTCCCTGCAGCAACGGGCGAGCCCTGGCACCCCTCAGGCCTGCACCGGCCAAGCTTCCTCTTGGACACAAAGCCCGGGCGCCCCGCAGGAGTGGGCCGGGGCAGGTGGCCCCGGGGCTGCTCCGTCCCTCCTCATACCACCTCGAGGGAAGGAGAAGGGCACAGCCGGGGTGGGGGGCCCTGGTGGGGCTGCCCGTGACCCCAGCACCACCCTGCCTCTTCACGAGTCCCGTGCGCCCTGCGGTGCAGGAGCAAGGACGCTGTCCCCTCCAGCCTCGTCAGGGCTGGGTCCTGGCAGTGTCCTCACTCCGGAAACACGTTTGGTCCAGCACGGTGTGCGGGCGGCTTGGCCCCGCAGAGGCAGGAGGGCCCGCCCAGCCCCCGGGCTGTCTCCATGTGTTCGGGGTGGGACACCACAGATGGGGGGCCCGCAGCCCGCAGTCCTGGAGGCAGATCCGGGGAGGGGGGAGCCCACCTGGGTCCTCACAGGAGGCAGGCGTAGGGCGCTCTCTGGAGTCTCTTCCAAGGGCAGCGACCCAACTGGTGCGGGCTCCGGGGCCACAGCCTCGTCACCTTCCAGCGACTGACACCCTGAGCTTGGATCTCGAGGTGGCAGGGTGATGGGACGGCCTAGAATCCTCCGGGGCCGTGGTCAGCGACCGCAAGCAGCGCACAGTCCTCCGAGAGCGCGGGCTCTTGGAAAAGCAGCCACACATGCCACCGGCCAGGAGCCAACACCCCGGCAGGCCCGCGTGCGGACCCAGGCCGACAGGCAGGTGCACGCCCCGTGGGACACACGCGGGACACAGGCCAAGCACCCCGGGCCCCGCGCTTGGCGCTCACGCCTTGGCGTCCAGACCGACACGTCCTCCCGGACATACACCTGGAGGCTGAGGGGCTCGCTTCTGAGCACACAAGTGTTTCCATTCTCTTTCTTGGTTCCAGGAGTTTTTAAACTTGCAATAATAAATGTGTATTATTTTATAAACAGAATAAGGTCAATAGGGGTTTCTTTCTGGGAGATTTGCCGCCGACCAGTGTCCTGGGGGCCGCCCAGGTTTCCAGAGCGGGAGGCGCGAAGAGTCTGGAGGGAGAGGCCAGGAGGGCCCGCGGGGCAGCAGCCCGGGCACCCCGTGAACCACAGCCCGGCCTGGTGCCAGAGACACCCCACCAGCACCCCACAGACAGCCCGGGGGGTCCAGCAGGTGGGGCGCACGGCCGTGGGGCACAGTCTGGGCACAGCGGGTGCAGACGGGCAGCCAGAGGGACGAGCTCCGCGCCTCCTCCGAGTCCTGGGCCCTGGGCACCCCCCCACCGGCCCGCTCTGCTCCCCACGGTCTCCCGGGTCCCCTGTCATGCTCAGATCCCCACCCCACCTCCCGCAACTCACTTGTCTCCTCTGGACCCCAGGGACCCACCCCTGGGCTACACCCTCCCCACACCCCAGTCCCTGGGATGTCCAGTGTGGTGGTGGGGAGGGGGTGGTCGGGGTAGGGGGGGGTGATCAAGGTGGGGGTGTGGTCGGGAGGGGATGTGGTCGGGTGGGGGTGATGGGGAGAGGGTGGTCAGGGAGGGGGTGGTCGGGGTGGGGGAGGTCGGGGAAGGGTTGTGGTCGGGGAGGAGGTGTGGTCGGGGAGGGGTGCACTGGGGATGGGTGCCGTCAGGGTGGGGTGAGGCCGGGGTGGGGGAGCCCATACACCGCTAGCTCCCCCGTGATCCCCCACCGGCTTGGGGGGGCGTCCAGGAGCAGGTGGGTGCGGAGCGCGGAAAGCCCGGCCCGGGAGCAGGGAGGCCGGGAGCTGCCCCGGGGCTGCGGGGCTCTGAGGAATGTCTCTGAGCTGAATTAATGCACGAAGGAGTGACTCCAAAGGGACTTTAATGACATCTGCTTTTGAAATGAGGACAGTGAAAGCCACCAGGGCGGGGGCTCGCTGCCCACTGTGGTCCCACTGACGTCCCCACGGCCAGCTCCCTGTCCTCACCGCCTTGGGCGCGATGCGTCGTCTGTCTCAGCCGGGGCTCCAGGGCCTCGGCCGGAAGGGGCCGCACCTGCGTTAGAGACACGCGCATCGAGCCCATGGCTCAGGGCCCCACACCTTCTGGGCCCTCGTGGGTCACTGCACAGGGTGAGCCAGGGTAACAGCGCGTCCCCCCGCCTCCCCGCTCAGGACAGTGGCCCAGGGTCACAGCGCGTCCCCCCACCTGCCCAGGACAGTGGCCCAGGGTCACAGCGCGTCCCCCCCCACCTGCCCAGGACAGTGACCCAGGGTCACAGCGCATCCCCCCCACCTGCTCAGCACCCCCCATCACAGCCAGCAGGACAAGGTGCTAGAACCTGGGAGCAACCAGGAGAAGAAACCCGAAGAAAACCCCAGGACCCTCCCTAACTCCACATCCACCCTTAGGAAGATTCCAGCCTCTGGGGCAACTTTGAAGGGATGGCCGAGCCTCCTAACGACCAAGCCTGTGACGCTGGACTGAGGGGCATGGACACACGGACAGGTGGCTCTCAGAGTCTTTAAATGTAGGCGCTGGCCAGAGCGGAGCCACGGGCGTAGGAGCAGTAGAGCAGAAACAGCGCGACAGACGCCCAGGCACAGAGGTGCACACCTGCAGGGCTCAGGGGCGCCGGCTCCTCCTCCTCCTCGTCCTCGTCCTCGTCCTCGGTGCCCAGCTCCAGCTCCCCAGCGTCATCATACTCCTCCTCCAGGGCCGGGGTCCCGGACACTGTGGGTCCCTCGCCTTGGTCCGCCATGGGGACGGCGCCGATGTCCTCATAAACGCCTTCCGAGGGCAGACTCCCCCACATCCTGGAACCTGCGAAGGCCACAGCTCAGCCGTCCAGCAGACGCACTCTCCCTGCCGCGCCCCCCCGCCGGCCCACAGGTGCCCTGCAGCACCCTGGCCCCTCTGCTGCGGCCGCACACGACGGCGACACGCCAGCACCAGGGCACCAGGGCCACCCGGCTCCAGCCCACGCACCGCACGAGGCATCAGGAGCCCACGGGGCCCCTCAGCAGCTGAGCAGGGACGGAGTCCCCCCACCCTGTAACTCATAGGCCCTAGAGCGGCACCGAGAAGTCACCACACAGTGGGGCCCGCTCGCTGAGTGGGTCCCAGGACAGGAAGGGCCGCGATGGGTTGGGTCTCAGAGCACGCCCCCGCCTCCCCCGCCTCCCCCCAGAGCCCCGTGTCAACCTCCCAGCTACTGCCACCTACCCCTGCGGGCTCTCCTGCCGCGGTACCACTGTACCCCCAGGACCAGGGAGACGGCCAGCAGGAGGGTGCCAAGGACAAAGCAAAGCATCATGGGCAGGTTCCCAGCCTTGAGGGCAGGCGGACGGGCCAGGGGGGCTCCTGTGGGGACAGTGACAGGCGGGGTCTCCCCTGTGCGCCCGTGTGCCTGGGGTATTGTGACCTTGGGCCTGGACCACCAGAGGTGCTCAGGGTGGGTGAGGCCCCCAAAGGACAGACGGGCCTTGCGCTCCTCCCCCAGAGGTGGCCCTGAGGTCACGGGGCAGAGGTCAGGAGGGAGCGGCAGGGGAGGGTGGGGGCCAGGAGGAAGGCCACACTGTTCCCGGGTCAGAACCCCCAGCTGGTACAAGAGTGACCCCAGAGAAGGGGCTGGGAGGGCCTGAGCCACGGCCCGGGCATCCCGAGGGGCTGACAGGGGCCTCGGCGCCCACGGGAGACTCCCTGGCGCCCCTGTGAGCCGACGCAGGGCCCCAGGCGGGGCCACACAGGAGGGCGTGAGCCAAGCCCTAGCGAGAGCAGCCTACCTGGTGTGTGCGCCAGAGCGGGCGGCAGGGCCGGGGGTCCCCTGTCACCTGCAAGAGAAGGGGAGTGGCCTGAGGCGAGGGGAGCAGCGCAGGCCCCAGCCGGACCTCGCAGCCCAAGCCCAATGCACACAGGACAACCACCGGGGCAGCCCCCAGTGGGCACCCCTCCCGGCGGCCACCCCAGCCCCCAGCCAACCTGCCACCACCTGTCCCGCCGCCACCCACTCACGGGAGCAGCGCACGCCCGCGTCCTCCTTGTGGCCGCAGTCTCCGAGTCCCCAGGGCTCCGCAGGGCAGCTCCACAGGGATGTCTCGCTGCCCCGGCACCCCACCTCGTCCAGCCACACAGGCCCCGAGCCCGGCCCAAAGGCAGCCCCCATGGGCGCATCCATGGCCGGCCCGCAGCCCAGCTGGCGGCACACGACCTCCGCGTCTGCCAGGTCCCAGGAATCGTCACACACGGTGCCCCAGGAGCCAGCGTGCCAGAGCTCCACGCGGCCTGAGCAGCCGTCCTCGCCCCCACGCACACGCAGCACGGCCTCCCCTGGGAAAGGGGGCTGTGGTCACCGCAGGGTGGGACCAAGGTGAGGAGCGGACGGGGGGGTGGGCAGAGGGGTACCTGGGCAGCTGTGGGTGGACGAGCAGTTGAGGGGCTCCCCGGAATCCTGCGTCATCTTCTCTGACACTCCTGTAGGATTACACAGTCACCATCCCATGTAAATGCCCTGGGAGGCTTCCGAATGAAGTTTGTAGAGCCCAAGGGACCCTCCCCGGGCCCTGAGTCATGGAGCGAGGGCAGTCCCTGCAGGTGGCTTGTTCCTGGACCTGCAGGGTCCCACCTGCACAGGTGATCCAGGCCTCCTCTCCAGGGGCACAGGACTGCGGGTGCCATGGTGCCGAGGGGCACTGCCACAGCGTAGAGTTTCTCAGCCTGCGGCACTCGATGTTGTCCACCCAGGAGGGGCCCGAGCCAGTGGGGACCGGCCTGTTCTCCAGCCAGCCCTGCTCCCCACAGCCCAGCTGCTTGCAGATGATGGACATGGAGATGTCCTGCAGGGCGTTACTGCACACGGCGCCCCACGTGCCATTGTAGAACACGTCCAGCCACCCAGCACAGCGCTGGGTGCCACCTCGCAGCCTCAGAGCCACTGACTCTGGAAGACAAGAGCACTCAGGCCAGGGGACATCTCTGAAGGCCAAAGTCAGAGTGTCCCAGCACCAAGATCAATGCCACTCAGGGGCATCCGACCCGGGAGCCCCTGCATGAACCTTAAATCAGTCGTGCATCCCCATGACAATGTCCCACCCCAGAGATGCAGGGGGCGCTTAACCTCAGGTGACCAGGGTTAATCCCCAGCTGAAACATCTTAGCAGGTGTCAGTAATTGTCCAGAAATCCATCCTTGGAAACCATTTAAAACACAGAAATAATCCAAGTGCTAAATGAAAAAACTACGCAACCAAGAATTCTTTATCCAGCAAAGCAGTCATCCAAAATACAAGGAGAGATAAAGGGCTTCCAGGACAGACAGAAACTAAAAGAATTTGTGATCACTAAACCAGCCCTGCAAGGAATATTAAAAAGAGATCCTTTAAATTAAGAGAGAGCCCAAGAGTACGACAGACCAGGAAGGAACAGAGACTTTACAGGTAATAATACAGTGACACTAAATTCATAACTTTCAATAGTTACTCTGAACGTCGACAGGCCTAATGCCCCAATCAAAAGACACGGGGGTGTCAGACTGGATTTTTAAAAAGACTCATTGATATGCTGTCAGCAAGAGACTCATTTTATGTTTTTTTTTTTAAGATTTTATTTATTTATGAGTCAGAGAGAGAGAGAGAGGCAGAGAGAGAAGCAGGTTCCATGCAGGGAGCCTGATGTGGGACTCGATCCCAGGACTCCAGGATCACTTGGCGCTAAACCTCTGAGCCATCCAGGCCTCCCAAGAGACTCATTTTAGACTAAAGACACCTCCAGGTCCAAAGTGAGGGAGTGGAAAACCATGTGTCGTGCTAATGGTCCTCAAAAGAAAGTGGGGGTAGCAACCCTCGTATCAGACAAATTAGATTATAAACCAAAGACTGTGATAAGAGATGAAGAACGGCACTATTTCATAATAAAAAGGTCTATCCAACAAGAAGGTCTAAAAATTGTAAATATTTATGCCCCTAACATGGGAGCAGCCAATTACATCAACCTATCAAAAACAAAATTAAAGAAGCACATAGAAGAAAAAGAAGAAGAAGAAGAAGAAGAAGAAGAAGAAGAAGAAGAAGAAGAAGAAAGAAGAAAGAAGAAGATCATCAATAATAATGAAATAACATAAAATAATAATAAAATAGAGGACGTTAACACCACTTTCACTGCAAAGGACAGAAACAGAAGAAACTCCAACCACAGTTCAGGTGTAGTGACCTGAAGGGACCCTTGCACCCCAGTGTTCACAGCAGCCAGGCCCACAATAGCCCAACTGTGGCAAGACCGTTAATCACAGGAAACAAACTGAGGGTCGCTGAGGTCAGGGTGGGGGTCCCTGGGGGGCAGGCAGGAAGGAGGGCGCGGGATGGCATGAGCGCCGGGTGTCATAGGCAACTGATGAATCACTGAACTCTACCTATATGCTAATTAATTGAAAAACCAAATATAGAACAATCCTTGTGTACTAGATGATCAACTTAGCGGTGACTATAAAAAATTTAAAAATTAAAAAAAAAAAACAGGAATGAGCGCAGCATTCCATATTCAGAGACAACATCAGCCCTGGCTGGTCATGGCCCGAACATCATCACGTTACCCTCAAGTGGGGCAACTCCGACCACAGGGAGACGTATTAAGGAGACTACGATATCACCCATAATAAAGCACAGGAAACTCTTCAAAATTATGCAAGTCCATGATACGTCAAAAATACGTCTACAGGATAAGTGGAGAAAGTAGGATACGAATTGCATATGACAGGGTCATAACAAATTAAAATTTAAATAAGCTTTTAAAAGACACTCGAGGGCAGCCCCGGTGGTGCAGCGGTTTGGTGCCGCCCACAGCCAGGGATGTGATCCTGGGGACCCGGGATCGAGTCCCATGTCGGGCTCCCTGCATGGAGCCTGCTTCTCCCTCTGCCTGTGTCTCTGCCTCTTTCTCTCTGTATCTATGAATAAATAAATAAAATCTTAAAAAATATAAAAATAAAAAAATAAAAGACACTCAAAAGGGGATCCCTGGGTGGCTCAGCGGTTTAGCGCCTGCCTTTGGCCCAGGGCGTGATCCCAGGGTCCCGTGATCGAGTCCCATGTCAGGCTCCCTGCATGGAGCCTGTTTCTCCCTCCTCCTGTCTCTCTCTCTCTCTCTCTATCATGAATTTTTAAAAATAAAAAATAAAAATATAAAAAAATAAAAAGACACTCGAAGGAAGTGCATCCATGATAGGTGACCAGAGAGGCCACCAAGATCTCCTGCCTGCACCCACACCCCTGGAATCCAGGTTGGCCCTGGGACGTCAGCCAACTGAGCAAACAGTGTAAGAATGACCACAGCCGTTCTGGGCCTGGGGGGCCCCCGCACCTCGCTGGCCTCTGCTCTCGACTCCGGAGCGCTGCTGCCATGCGGAGTGGCCGCAGCAACAGGGCCCCCCGCCCCCCGCAGCCGAGGCCCCTCAGTCAGCAAGGGAGCACTGCCGCGGGAGCCCGTAAGGCGAGCCGGCCAAGCTGAGAAGGACGTCCAGCAAGAGCGGTGCTGCACCCGGCAAAGCAGTGACGCGCACACCTACGGTCTCCGGAGCCCCTCCCGCGAAAACAATAAATAAAAGCGACAGGGAAGAGCTAAAATAATGAGGCCACGGGTCACGTTGGAAGACACGCGATTGCAACAGAGCCATCCTCTGAGACAAAGCAGAGGAAAACTTTCCTAAAGCAAAACCAGGACTGGAAGGGATGAAAGAAGCCACAGTGAATGCTCGGCTCGGCCGTGGGGAGCAGCCCCAGCAGACCCCGGGGGCTCACACCCCCAGTAAGGCACCACTGTCACCCAAGAAGGCCACACCCCCGCGCGGGCAATGCAGAGAGCCTTCCACAGCATGAGCTAAGACACAAAGACGTTCAAACACCACCTGCAAAGCCCTGGAGAAAGCCCAGCCACACTGAAATAGGGGTCCCAAGAGTTTGAGACAGAGACCCTCCCACTCACTGTGAGGTGAGCCTGTGAGCAGGGGTGACAGACCCCAGGCAGAGCTGATCCAGCCTGCCCCGGCCCCCACCCCCTGCAAGTGAGAGAGCCTAGGAAGAGCTGACCCAGGCCCCCAGCACCTCTGAGCAGACCTGCCCCCCTCAAGGTGTCCCCCCCAGGTAAGAGACCCCAAGCAGGGCTGGCCGGCCCCCGCACCTCCGAGCACACCGGGGACCCGGAGCCCGCGGGACCCCCCCCAGGCCGTGTAAAGGTGCTGGGCCCGCAGCATCGCTGCAGCAGGAGCCCCCAGGCCTGCAGGCGAGGCGGAGCTCCGGGGAGGGACAGCGCGAACCCCCCCCACCGCGGCCCCGGGCACGCTCGACGGGACGGACCTGAGCAGACGACGCCGGCGTCCTCCTTGTGCCCGCAGCCCTGCGCACCCCCGGACGGGCACCGCCACAGCGCGGACTCGCGGCCGCCGCAGCGCAGCTCCCCCATCCAGATGCGGCCCGAGCCGGCCCCGAAGGGCGCGGCCCCCAGGGCGCGGAGGGCGTGGCCGCAGCCCAGCTGCCCGCAGACCACCTGGGCGTCCCGCAGGTCCCAGCCGTCGTCACACACGGTGCCCCACGCGCCCCCGAGCAGCACCTCCACACGCCCCGCGCAGCGGTGGGGCCCCCCCGCCAGCCGCACGCGCCGGCTCCCTGCGGAGAAGCGATTCAGGGCGGGAGGGGGGTCGGGGGCGCCCTGGGTTGGGGTCGGGGGCGCCCTGGGTCAGGGGGGCACCCTGGGTCGGGGAGTGCGCCTTGGGTCGGGGTCGGGGGCGCCCTGGGTCAGGGGGTGCGCCCTGGGTCGGGGTTGGGGGCGCCCTGGGTCAGGGTCAGGGGCGCCCTGGGGCGGGGGCGGGGGCGCCCTGGGACTGGGGGTGTGCCCTGGGTCGGGGTCGGGGGCACCCTGGGTTTGGGGCGGCCTGGGTCGGGCGGGCGGGGGGGCGGGGCCGGGACCCACTCACCCGAGCACACCACGCCCGCGTCCCGGGAGGTGCCCGCGGGCACCAGCGCGGACCTGGACACGTTGCACTGGGTCAGGCGGGTCTCAGTGCCCCGACAGCGCGCGCGGCTCAGCCCCACGGGGAGCGCACGGCTCGGGGGGGGCGCGTCGTAGGCCCGGTGGGCCCGGCCACAGCCCAGCTGCGCACACACCACGGCGGCGGCGCGCAGGTCCCACGCGGCGTCCAGGACGCGGCCCCACGCGCCGTCCAGGGAGACCTCCGCGCGGCCGTCACAGCGGCTGTGTCCGCCCCTGAGGCGCAGAGCGTGCGGGAGACCTGGGGGCATGGAGGCCGCTCGGGGTCGCGGGGGTGGGCACCGGCCTCCCGCGGAAGCCCCAGGGCGCCCGCGCCCACTCACCTGAGCACACTGCGGCCGCCGTGCTCCCCGGGGCGCAGGCCCGGTTGCCCAGGGTGCTCACGGGGCAGTGCCACAGGTAAGGCTCTGTGCCCGCGCAGTGGAAGGCGTCAGGCCAGATGCCCACGTCCCCGGCCCCAAAGTGGCCTCCCGGGGGCGTGGCCTCTGCGCTGCCGCAGTTGAGCTGGTGGCACAGGACAGTGGCATCCGCTAAATCCCAGTGGGCGGCGCAGATGGGCGCCCAGGCCCCCTGCACCTGCAGCTCCACGCGCCCCTCACAGCCGCCACTGCCGTTCACCAGCCGGAACTCTGAGGAGCGCAGGGGGTGTCAGCATCCCCGCTGCCCCTCCAGGCCCCGGGTCTTGGTGGTGGCCCCAGAGCTGTGCCTTTCCCTCACCAGCTCCCTGCCCGCAGCCTCGGCGCCTGGTCCCACCTCTGTGCACCTGTGCCTGCCGTCGGGGGGCAGCCTGGGGGCACCATCCTCCCCTCCCCTTCCCTCCACCCGCAGGAACACCCCCCTCTGGGCAGGAGGCTCCCTTAGGAAACCAGCTTAGAGCCCGCAGGGGGAGTGAGCACGTGGCTGGCAGGGGAGGGGCAGGGCTGAGCGTCAGGGCCCTCCCGGCCCGCCTCACCTGAGCACCTGAGCCCAGCATCGCGGCGGTGCCCGCACCGGTGCCCAGGCCCCCGAGGGCAGTGGAACAGCAGAGACTCGTTGCCCGCACAACGGAAGGCCTCGGTCCACACGGGCCCGGAGCCCAGGCCGAAGTGCGCGCCGCCGGGAGCCCACACGGCCGAGCCGCACCGCAACTCCCGGCACACCACGTGGGCCGTGGCCTGGTCCAGGTCAGCGTCACAGACGGTGCCCCAGGTCAGGCCCCGCCTCACCTCCAGACGCCCAGCACAGGGGTGCTCGCCACCCTCCAAGCGGGCTTCCACATGTCCTGGGAGGACACACAGCCGCAGGATGAGTGTTCGCAGGGGACACTGCGGACACGTCCCGGACCACGGACCATGGGGCAGACCCCCTGTGAGGGCAGCGGGCCACAAGGCCTGGGAGGGGGTACAGCGGGGGCCCGTGCACCCCGCACCCAGAACGGAGCAGGGGTCCCCGTCACTTCCCGAGGGCAGAGGGCAGAGTCACCTCCTCCAGGCACCCACCTGGAGGTGTCATAGCCTCTGCCCACCCAGGCGGTGGCCTCCAGGCCCCGTGTGCCCCTGCAGGCCAGGCCCAGGCACCCAGGAGGGCGGCCTTCCTGCTTCCCGGGGCTCGGGCAGGACCCAGAAGGGCCACCTCCCTTGGCCACCTGAGACGGGACTGCGAGGAGGCCGGCAACAGTCCCTGACGCGCGCTGCACGGGCAACAGCCCCGGCCCGGGGCCCCTGAGCCAGGGCCGGCACACGCGGGCGCCCACTGGGTGAGGCACCGCCCGGGGCCCCTGTGCTCCCGCCTCGACCTCTGCCCGGGCTTCACGGCTTTCCGGCCTCTCCCCTCTCCCAGGTGCCCGGGGGGACGGCCTCACCTGAACACACCACCTCCGCGTCCTGCTGGAAGTCGCAGCCGCCGCGGAGATTGTTGTTGAGTCTGCAGTTTCGAATGGTGGGCTCGGTGCCCTGGCACGTCATGTACCGGCTGCTGCCAGCCGCGGCCCGTCGGGGGGCCTGCAGCGCCCGCCCGCAGCCCAGCTCCCCGCAGAACACCGTGGCCTCCTCCTCGTGCAGGCCGCACAGGCGGTCCACGCCGTTCACGTTCCTGATCTCGGGGAGCCCGGCGCAGGGGCTGCGGCCCTTGACCAGCCGGATCTCCCGAAAAGTGCCGTCTGGGGAGCACAGGCCATGGGACCGAGGTGGGGACGCTGCCGGCGCTGTGGCCTGCCTCCAGGACCAGCCTGCCCGGGTCCACGACGGTCCCTGCCCCGGGGCCGAGCCTGAGACCAGCCCTGCTCCTTCCAGGGGTCAGCGCAGCGCTGACAGGGGTCCTTCCTGAGCAGTCACAGGGGTCCCTCCGCTCCCAGGGCCCCCCACCCAGAGCGTCCCCGCTCACCGGGGCCTGTGCCTGACTTGGAGACCGTGTGGTGACCCAGGAGCCTGCGTGTTCCGCCAACGGGGCCCCTGAACCCCGGAGTGGGCCGGCTTCAGGCACAGGCTGCTGGGGCACAGGCCCGGAGGCAGTGGGAGACCCTGCAGGGGACCTCCCAGGGAGAGCATCTGCCGGGCCGAGACACCGAAGGCGGAGGGCGCCCGGCCGGCTCTGGGGCACAGGGGGGCACCCGCCCCGCCCGTCTGGTTCCTGCCCCCCACGTTCCGCAATTGCCGTTTCCCGAGTCTGTTCACTCTGCGTCCCCCTGGGAGAGAACAGGCTCAGGCGGCGGCATTTCTGTCGGGTTCCGTCCCAGCCACACCCTCTGCATGAAGAGCACCTCACGAGCAGCATTTGGTGGCTGGGAAGGACAGGAGCCCTAACCGAAGGGCGGAAGGGGTCTGGTCCCCACGGTCCCCCCAGCGGGCCTGTTCCCTGCACGAGCCCTCCTGCGCCCACTTACTCGCGCACAGGGCCACCACCACCCACTCGTGAGGGCAGGCGGTCTGCGTCCAGGCCCCGAGGCTGCAGTCCCAGAAGGAGGGCTCGTCACCCCTGCAGGACACGTTGTGCAGCCGGGGCCGCAGCGTCTCCCCAAGCAGCGGGACGTACTTGGGGGCGCCCACGGCGGGCCCGCAGCCCAGCTGCCTGCACACCACGGATGCCTCCGCCAATGTCCACTCCTGGTTGCACACATGTCCCCACTCCCCGTCGCGTCCGACCAGCACCACTCCATCGCAGGGGCTGTGTCTGTACCCCAGCCGCAGGTGCGGCGGCCCACCTGCAGCAGGACGGAAGGACAGGCCGGCCTCAGAGGCGCGCGCCGGGGTAGAGGCAGGCCCGGCCTGTCCCAGGGCTTGCAGTCCAGAAAGGTGAAGGGTGGGGTCACACAGAGCCCCGCCCTGCAGCCCCTCCGCCCCGTGCACAGCCCCGTCCCCCACAGCCCCTGCTCCGCCAACCCTCTGGGGCCCCTTGATGTGGGTCACCCCCCCAGGCGAGGAAGTCCCCTGGTCCCCCGCTGGCTGGAACTGGGCTGGCCCTTCCCACCACCCTGCTCCACCGCCCGATCACCATCTCCCCGCTTCCTGAAGAGGCCCTGCGGCCCCGACTCACACCTCCCCTCTCTCCGCACCCTGCTCACCCCTACCCACCCACCTGGGCTGCACCTTCCCTTCCACTTCCACTCTCCAAGCCGGCCTCCTCGGGTCTCAGGGTCTCAGCAGCTCCCTAGACCCCAGCCAGCGGGCCCAGTCCACAGGACCACCGAGGTGTCCCTGAACCCCTCCTAGGCCTCTGCCCCCTGGTCTGTCCTGCACCGCCCCTCCCACCTCCATCCTCACAACCCCCCTCCGGGGCTGGTGCTGGAGAAACACAACAGCAGCCACGGAGGAGTCTACATCCCGGCCTGGGCCACCCCACGCCACCTCCAGGGCCCATCCTGGACCCACGGAGGAGACAGGGGCAGACTCCCCACACAGGGCCAGAGGAAGGCATGGCCCTCGACCCGCCCCTCTCGCTGACACCTGAAGGTCTCCACTGATCCCCGGCACCCTCCCCAGAGCCTCCTCATCGCCTTCCCGCCGCGCTTCTCTGGACATAGACGTGCATGGTTGTCTGCATCTTTAAGACGAAACAGGATGCCCTCCAGCTTGCGCACTGCCCACAGATGCCCGCCACCACCGCCCGGGGCGCCCCTGCTCTCCAGCTCTGGGGTCACCTGGGCTGGGCCCTGTATCACCAGCAGTTTCCAGGGCACTGGACACTGCTACCCTCTCCTGTGACCCTGCCCAACACATGCACACATGCACACCCGGGCTCTCACTCTGCCACACCCAGTCCAAGGCCGCGTGCCACTGTGTGCCGTCCCCCCCAGGGGCTGCTCTTTCACTACCAGCCTTTCCGTGCTGTTCCCTCTGGGAGAACAGCTTCCTGCCCACGATTCTGGACCCAGCAGCACCTCACGCCCCTGTGCCCCCCACCTTGCTATTGTAGCTCCCCGGAACTGTGACTTTCTTCCTTGCCCCAGCCTGAGCTGAAGGTCACCCTCACTGCCAGGTACAGCCGGCTTTCCTGCTCCCCGCCAGCCCAGCCCCAGGGACAGGAGATGGAGCAGCCGCTCAGCAGACGCATCAGCATCTCCCGTCCATGGGGGTCACTGGGACCAGACACTAGCCATGTCCCCTCATTCCATCCACTCTCTGACCCAGACCTGCACCCCAGGTTCACCCTGGAGTTAGAGCTGCTCAGTCATTAGAGTAAGCGTCTCCAGAGGTACACGCTTAGGACGCCACAGCTCTCCCGTCCCAGGATGACCCATCCACCTCTGGGCTGAGCAAGAGCCAGAGAGACACCCCAGGGTCCCAGGCTCTACACACCTGCTGCCTTCAGAAGCTCCCGTGGATGAAGGAAGGAAGTACTTACCAATGGGGACTGCCTCGAGAATGAGGAGAAGGGTCCCCAGTCCCAAGGGCCAGAGAACTGCCTTCATGGCCCTGTGATCCCCAGGGCCCAGCCAGCTCCTGCCGCCCAACTGATGCAATGGCAGACAGTACAGTCCAAAATCAGATATACAGAAGTAGGAGCCACCAATGGCCTCCAGGGGCCAATGGGGACAGTGAGGGCCTTTCCAGAATGTACCAAGGGTCTGTCTCCCTATCTCTAAGCAGAGCAACCAATGGCCTTGGCAGCCCTGAGCTTTGCCAGATATCAGGGAGGGGCCCAGGCTGTGGGTTTCCTCCCACACTGGTAACTGCTGACAGGGTAGCTTGACTCAGACCCCACAGTCAGGCAGGTGGGCCAGTCTGCCCACAGCCACAGCAGCAACAAAGCCCTCCACCCAGCCCCAGAGGCTTTGGTTCCCCACCACAGACAGTGACACAGTGACACCAGACTTCTGGGGACCAGCGGGGACTGAGTGGAAGCCCCACAGCACCAGAAAAATGAGACAGGCCAGGGCAGCCTTGAAAGGCCCCTAAAAACTGTCATTGGGGGATCCCTGGGTGGCACAGCAGTTTGGCGCCTGCCTTTGGCCCGGGTTCGATCCTGGAGACCCGGGATCGAATCCCACGTCGGGCTCCCTGCATGGAGCCTGCTTCTCCCTCTGCCTGTGTCTCTGCCTCTCTCTCTCTATCTGTGTGTGACTATCATAAATAAATAAATAAAATCTTTAAAAAAAAAAAAAACTGTCATTGGAACTAAAGCCACAAAAAGGTAGAACCTACACGCTGAACCTAAACAGGGTGACTGCAAGAGTGTCCTAACATCACAGTCCAGAATACGAGTGAAAATCACGCATCATCTGAAAAATCAGGAAAACAACAGATGATCAAATGCAATGAACTGACACAAGATGAAGTTGATCTGGCAAGGACTTTTAAATACCCGTCATAAAAATGCTTCCACAATATATTGCAAACTCTTTTGAAACAAATGGAAAAAATAGAAAATCTCAGCAAAGAAATAGAAGTTATAAAAATGAATTACTGGTGAGGATGTGGAAAAACTGGAACATTCATTGGAAAATGGTGCAGTCACTTTGGAAGACAGTTCGGCAGTTATTCAGTGTTAGACATAGAGGTACTCTGCGACCCGGCAATTCCACTCCTAGTTACGTATCAAAGAGAAATTATTATGTCCACACGAAAACCAGTACATAAACGTTCATAGCAGCAATGTTCATAATAAAAAAAAAACAGAAACAAACTAGATGTACATCAGTTGATGAAAGGATAAACAAAATTTGGTCTATCCACAGCACAGAACGATATTCAGCCACTGAAGGGACAGAGGCTCTGACACCTGCAACAGTGGAATGAACCGTGACAGCATCGTGCTAAGTGAGGGCTGTCAGACACAAGAGACCACCTGTGTGACTCCACTTATATAAAATATCCTGATTGGGCAAATCCATAGACAGAGAAAGTGAATCAGGGGTTGCCAGGAGCTGGAAGGAGGAGAAAATTGGAAGCGACTGCTAATAGGTATGGGGTTTCCTTCGAGAGAGATGAAAATGTTCTGAAATCAGCCAGTGGTGATTGTTGTATAATTCTGAGTATACTAAAAACTACTCGGTGATACACTTTTAAAGGATACATTTGGTGTATGAATTATATTCTCAATAAAGCTGTTATTCTTTTTTTTAAGATTTTATTTATTTATTCATGAGAGACACAGAGAGAGAGGCAGAGGCACAGGCAGAGGCAGAAGCAGGCTCCATGCAGGGAGCCTGACGTGGGACTCGATCCCGGGTCTCCAGGATCACACCCCGGGCTGAAGGCGGTGTTAAACCACTGAGCCACCTGGGCTACCCAAAGCTGTTATTCTTTTAAAGAACCAAATGGAAATTATAGAATTAAAAATATAATAGCTGAAGTTTTTTTAAAACTCACTAAATAGGGACACCTGGGTGGCTCAGTCTGTTAAGCATCTGCCTTCAGCTCAGGTCATGATCTCAGGGTCGGGGATTGAGTCCCACATCGGCTTCCTGCTCAGCAGGGAGTCTGCTTCTGCTTCTCCCTCTGTCCCTCCCCCTACTCTCTTTCAAATAAATAAATAAAACCTTAAAAGAACCCTCACTAAATGGACTCAAGAGTAGAATGGAAATGCCAGAGGTTAGCATCAGTCAAATTGAAGACAAATATATAGAATTTACATAATGTAAACAGCAGAGAAAAAATAGACAAAAAATTAATACTGCCTCAGAGGCCTCTGGGACAATAAGAAAAGAGCTAATATTTCCATCACTGAAGATCTGGAAAGGAAAGGAGAGAAAAGAATGTGAAGAAACAATGGCTGCAAACTTCCCAAGACATAAACTTACAGATACAGGAATCTGAGTAAATTCCAAACAGGGAAAATCCAAAGAAATTCACACCAAACCATATAATAATTAAAATTCTGAAAACCAAAGATTTAAAAAAAAAACTAAAAGCAGCCAAAGAAAAATGACACATTATCTATAAAGGAAAACCAATTTGAATAACAGCAAATTTCTCATCTGAAATGGAGGCCAGCAGGTAACAGGAGACCAGTTTTTAAGTGCTGAAAGAGAAGAGTGTTAAGCCTGCATTCTACATCTGTGAAACCATCCTGCAGAAATTAGGGGAATAAAGACATCCTCAAATGAAGGAAAACAAGAGAACTTCTTGCTAGCAGACATACTGTTACATATGGCTAAAGAAAACCCTCCAAACAGAAAGCAAATGATAAAAACCTGGGACTTTCAGAAAGGAAAGAGGAACAGTGAAATGGTTAAAAGTAGAGGGACCATAATAGACTATCCTTCACTTTGTGAATTTCTTTGATCACATTTTATGTTATAACACTATCCGAAGTGGTGCTCAGTGCGTACAGAGGATAATTCCAGATGGTTCTGTGTTTAAGGTGGAAGGGTAAAAAAAAAAAACAAACTAAATATAAGTAAGGTTTCTATATTTCACTTGAAGTGGTATAATGGCAACACCAGAAGGCTTTAGTATATAAGTATATATACATACATATAATTGTTTATATATATGAAATTGTTAACTGTTATATACATAACATATATAATATAGTATTATATAGTATAATCTTGTATATGTTATATATAAGGTAACCAATAAGAAAATTATACAAAACTCAAAAACACTATAAATACATCAAAACAGAAAGCTGTTAACATAACTCAGAGGGAGAGAAGGAAAAAAAGAAACAGATACATGAGAAACAGGGGGAACAAACAGAAACCAAAATGCAAACAGCAGATATAAGCCCTAACACACTAATAATAATTTAAATGTAAATCTTCTAAATATACAAATTAGAAGACAGATGTTGACAAAGTGAATTTTTAAAAATGATCCAAATATATGCTGTTTTTTTAAAAAAGATATTTTATGTGAGCATTAATCAATAAAAGTGGGAGTGGCTATATTGCTATCAGAGAAAGATTCCAGATAAAAGAAAATTACTAGGAAGAATGGGGAACGTTACATAATAATAAAAAGGATGAACCCACCACAAAGAACAATCCTAAATGTGTATGCACCAAACTACAGAAGTTCAAAATATATGAAGCAAAAATGGATAAAACTGAAAAAAGAAATAGACAAATCCACAATTCTGATTAGAGACTTCAAGATGCCACTCACAGCAATTGACAGAATTACTGGAGAGAAAATCCACAAGGTCTGGAAGAACTGAACACCATCAACCAACAGGATCGAATCCACATTTGCAGAACACTCACACAACAGCAGAGGAATACACATTTGTTTCACACCCACCGGACATTCACCAAAATTGACTATGTCCTAGGTCATAAAACAAACCTTAACAAACTTAAAAGAATTTAAATCATACAGAATATGTTTTCTGACCATAATAGAACCAAACAAGAATTCATTAACAGGAAGACAACAGAAAAATCTGCAAACACTTGAAAATTAAACGTACTTCAAAATAATCCATGGGCCAATGATGAAGTCTCAAAGGAAATTTTAAAAACACAAAGAAGTGAATGAAAATGAAAACTACATGTCAATATTTGTGGGATGCAGCTAAAGTAATGCTAAGAGGGAAGTTCTTAGTGCTTAATACTTACATAACAGGAAAGATCTCAAACCTATAAGCTAAACTGCCATCTCAAAAATCTAAATAAAGCCAAAGTATGCATAAAGAAAGAAATAATAAAGATAAAATCAGAAATTGATGAAGTCAAAAACAGGAAAACAATTTTTAAAAATTAATAAAACAAAAAGCTGGTTTTTTGGAAAGAAAAATAAAATTAACAAAACTCTAGCAAGAACGACAAAAGTTAAAAATGACCCAAATCAATACCTAGAATAGAAAAAGTGATATCTTGAACACCCAACAGCCACTAGAAGGATAACAGGGAGGGGCACCTGGATGGCTCCAAGGTCGAGCATCTGCCTTTGGCCCAGGGCATGATCCTGGGGTCCTGGGATCGAGTCCCACATCAGGCTCCCCAGTGGAAGCCTGCTTCTCCCTCTGTATGTCTTTCTGCCTCTCAGGTCTCTCATTAATAAATAAATAAAATCTTAAAAAAAAATAAAGGGATAAGAGGGAAATCCTATAGACAACTTTATTTTTTTATTTTTTTTTATTGAGTTCAATTTGCCAACATATAGCATAACACCCAATGCTCATCCTGTCTGGTGCCCCCCTCACTGCCCACCACCCAGTCACCCCACCCCCTGCCCACCTCTCCTTCCACTAACCCTTGTTCTTTTCCCAGAGTTAGGAGTCTCTCATGTTCCATCACCCTCACTGGTATTTCCCACTCATTTTCCCTCCTTTCGCCTTTCATCTCTTTCACTATTTTTTATATTCCCCAAATGAATGAGAACATATAATGTTTGTCCTTCTCTGATTGACTTACTTCACTCAGCATCACACCCTCCAGTTCCATCCACGTCAAAGCAAATGGTGGGTTTTTGTCGTTTCTAATGGCTGAGGAATATTCCAGTGTATACACAGACCACAGCTTCTTTATCCATCATCTGTCGGACACTGAGGCTCCTTCTACAGTTTGGCTGTTGTGGACATTGCTGCTAGAAACATTGGGGTACAGGTGTCCCAGCATTTCACTGCATCTGTATCTTTGGGGTAAATCCCCAGCAGTGCAATTGCTGGGTCGTAGGGCAGGTCTATTTCTAACTCTTTGAGGAACCTCCACACAGTTTTCCAGAGTGGCTGCACCAGTTCACATTCCCACCAGCAGTGCAGGAGGCTCCCCTTTCCCCACATCCTCTCCAACATGTGTGGTTTCCCGTCTTGTTAATTTTCCCCATTCTCACTGGTGTGAGGTGGGATCTCAGTGTGGGTTTGATCTGTATTTCCCTGATGGCCAGTGATGCAGAGCATGTTCCCATGTGCTTGTTGGCCATGTGAGGGTCTTCTCTGGAGAAATGATTGTTCATGTCTCTTGCCCATTTCAGGATGGGATTGTTTGTTTCTCTGCTGTTGAGTTTAATAAGTTCTTTATAGATCTTGGATACCAGCCCTTCATCTGATACATCATTTGCAAATATCCTCTCCCATTCTGTGGGTTGTCTTTGAGTTCTGTTGACTGTTTCCTTTGCTGTGCAGAAGCTTCTTATCTTGATGAAGTCCCAATAGTTCATTTTTGCTTTTGTTTCTCTTGCCTTCATGGATGTATCTTGCAAGAAGTTACTGTGGACGAGTTCAAAAAGGGTGTTGCCTGTGTTCTTCTCTAGGATTTTGATGGAATCTTGTCTCACATTTAGATCTTTCATCCATTTTGAGTTTATCTTTGTGTCTGGTGCAAGAGAGTGGTCTAGTTTCATTCTTCTGCATGTGGATGTCCAATTTTCCCAGCACCATTTATTGAAGAGACTGTCTTTCTTCCAGTGGATAGTCTTTCCTGCTTTGTCGAATATTAGTTGACCATAAAGTTCAGGGTTCACTTCTGGGTTCTCTATTCTGTTCCGTTGATCTATGTGTCTGTTTTTGTGCCAGTACCACACTGTCTTGATGACCACAGCTTTGTAGTACAACCTGAAATCTGGCATTGTGATGCCCCCGGCTCTGGTTTTCTTTTTTAATATTCCCCTGGCTATTCGGGGTCTTCTCTGATTCCACACAAATCTTAAGGTGATTTGTTCCAACTCTCTGAAGAAAGTCCACAGTATTTTGATAGGGATTGCTTTGAATGTGTAAATTGCCCTGGATAACAATGACATTTTCACAATATAAATTCTTCTAGGGGATCCCTGGGTGGCGCAGCGGTTTAGCACCTGCCTTTGGCCCAGGGCGCGATCCTGGAGACCCGGGATCGAATCCCACGTCGGGCTCCCAGTGCATGGAGCCTGCTTCTCCTTCTGCCTGTGTCTCTGCCCCTCTCTCTCACTGTGTGCCTATCATAAATAAAAAATAAATAAATAAATAAATAAATAAATAAATTCTTCTAATCCATGAGCATGGAATATTTTTCCATCTCTTTGTGTCTTCCTCAATTTCTTTTAGAAGTGTTCTGTAGTTTTTAGGGTATAGATCTTTACCTCTTTGGTTAGGTTCATTCCTAGGTATCTTATGCTTTTGGGTGCAATTGTAAATGGGATTGACTCCTTAATTTCTCTTTCTTCAGTCTCATTGTTAGTGTATAGAAATGCCACTGGCTTCTGGGCATTGATTTTGTATCCTGCCAGGGATTTTTGTATCCCTGAAAACCCCAAACTACTGAAACTCAGCCTGATGAAAGAGATAACTGCAGAATTGCTGTATGAGTTCTAGCAATCTTAGGGTGGAGGCTTTTGGGTTTTCTATGTACAGTATCATGTCATCTGTGAAGAGGGAGAGTTTGACTTCTTTGCCAATTTGAATGCTTTTTATTTCTTTTTGTTGTCTGATTGCTGAGGCTAGGACTTCTAGTACTATGTTGAATAGCAGTGGTGAGAGTGGACATCCCTGTCTTGTTCCTGATCTGAGGGGAAAGGCTCCCAGTGTTTCCCCATTGAGAGTGATATTTTCTGTGGGCTTTTTGTAGATGGCTTTGAAGATGCTGAGGAATGTTCCCTCTATCCCTACACTCTGAAGAGTTTTGATCAGAAATGGATGCTGTATTTTGTATAGACAACTCTAAACTCATAAAATTGATGGCTTCAAAGAGATGGACCAATTCCCTGAAAACCACAAACTACTGAAACTCAGCCTGATGAAAGAGATAACTAAAACTAGAAAAGAAACTAAGTTTTCGCAAGCAAAATGCTTCTGAATCCAGAGTTCTCACGGTTACAACTGACATTTACAGACCAACAAGGGCAGGAGGCTAAAGGACACACGCAGGGTGGATAAGAGGTGGAGATGTCAGTAAGATCTTGTGTTCAGCTTAACATGGGTACAGATGGCTGCATACGGAAATGTTACATGTGTGTATATTTCTACACAGATGTGTGCATAGATGTGCACGTACACACATGTGTTTCTTTGTTCTGCCAACTGAGAAGGCCTGGAAGCAGTAGTGCCCCAGTAGCAATGAGCACACCCAGTGCCCAGATCTTGGTGTCTAGCATCATCTTCAGTAAAAGGAACCAGGACTCCTGGGAGAAGTGGCTGATTCTAAGACTGGGGTTGGAAACATGTAAGGTGGGTCTGGAGCATCTTGTAATGTCAGAAAGTAAAGAAGTGATCAAAAACAAACCATAAGAGAAAATTGAGAACACTGATGATGAGGTATGCAAAAGGTGCATAGGGCCTGACTGAAGGAGTCCCAAAGACCAAAGCTGGAACAATTTGCACAATGATCAATCCATCAGTCAATATTGGCTTATAACCCAAAGGGTAAAATGCAGATCCATGAGTCATCCTGACATAGGAATGACTGAATAAAGGGAGAGAAGGGACACACTTCCCATGCAGAAGAATTCCAAGTGATTTGTTTACATACTCTGCTTTCAAGGAAGGAGTGCATAAACTCCCGCTCCTTAGGTGTGGGCCTAATGTCTTCCTCAAAGAGTGAAGTATAGAAAGGAGAGATAAATGGAAAAAAACTTGACAAACACAATTCAGCCACGTGATCGAGGTCAACACCAACAATCCTACACCATCTTTTTTTTTTTTTTTTTACACCATCTTGATATGTGTACCCTTGATCATATGGGATGAAAATGGTACTTCACCTCTGTGATCTGCCTCCAAAAAACCTGTAACTATGATCTAATGGGAAGATCATAGAAATTCCTGTGTGAATAAAAGGGGATCTTACAAAATCCCCGAGCATACTCTTTAAAACTGTCAAGGTCACCAAAACCAAGAAAAGGATGAGAAACCACCATGGCCAAGAGGAACCTCAGGAGACACGCCAACTTAATGTAACATGGTGCCCTATATGGGATCCTAAGACCGGGAAAGGACATTAGATAAAAACTAAGGAAATACGAATAAACTATGAACTTTTGTTTATAGTAATATGTCAATATTGGTTCATTAATTGTAGCAAATGTACCATATTAATGTAAGATGTTAAGGATAATAAAGTGTGTGTGGGGTGTCTGTACTAGCTTCTCTATTTTTGTGCAAATCTAAAACTGTTCTAAAAAATAAGGTCTAAAAATTCCCCAAAAAAAGAAATTTCTAGGCCAAGATGTTTCCACTAGAGAATTTTTACCAGATATTTAAAAAAGAATACACCAATTTCACACAATCTCTTCTAAAAATAAAAGGAGATGGAATCCTTCCTAACTCACTTTATAAGACAAGAATTATCCTGAAACTATAACCAGACAAAGAGAGCACTGCAAATGAAAACCACAGACCAATATCTCTCATGACTTCAGATGCAGGATCCTCAACAAAACTTCATCAAACATAAACCAATATATAAAAAAATTAATGCACTATAACTAAGTGGATTTATTCCAGGCATGCAAGACTGGTTCAATATTGAAAATCGATCATCCTGGGCTGCCCGGGCGGCTCAGCGGTTTAGCGCTGCCTTCAGCCCCGGGTGTGATCCTGGGGACCCGGGATCGAGTCCCACATCGGGCTCCCTGCGTGGAGCCTGCTTCTCCCTCCGCCTGTGTCTTGCCTCTCTCTCTGTGTGTGTCTCTCATGAATAAATAAACAAATAAAACCTTAAAAAAAATCGATCCTTGTCATTCATCCCATCAATAGGCAAAAGAGAACAAATCTTATGATCATATTAAATGCACAGAAAAAGCATTTGACAAAATTCACACCCCTTTCAGGATTAATAAAAAACCCTCAGAAAACTAGGAATCTACCAAAATCCTCTGCAATTAACATCATCCTTTCTGATGAAAGGCTGAGCGTCCTCCCCTATGATCGGGAATAGTGCGGGGAGGCCCACTCCTACCACCCGCACTCAACATAGCCCGGGAAGTTCCAGCCAGCCCAGCAAGGCAAGAGAAAGAACTAAAAGTATACATATCAGAAAGAAAGAAATAACAAATATCTCTATTTACAGATGACATAATTATTCATGCATAAAATTCCAAGAAGTCTACAAAAAGAAAAGTCCAAGAAGTAAAAAGTGGATTCAATAAGATCTTAGGACAGAAGATTAAACACAAAAATCAGATGCATTTCTACACTAACAATGAACAGATGGAGCCCTCAATAAAAAAAAAAATCAATATAATTTATAATTTCTTCAAAGAAATGAACTCAACCTAACCCTCAGCTCTTACACAAAAACTGATTCAAAAATAATAATGGGGGGCCCTGGGGAGCTCAGCGATTGAGCATCTCCCTTCTGCTCAGGGCGTGATCTTGGGGGTCCAGGATCGAGTCCCACGTTGGGCTCCCTCCCCGAGAGCCTGCTTCTCCCTCTGCCTGTGTCTCTGCCTCTCTCTCTGTCTCTCATGAATAAATAAAATATATTTTTTTAAATGATGGGCCTAACTATAAAACCTCTAGAAAAAAATTTGACATTCTTAATTTGACATCAAAAGCAAAATTCTACAAAAAGTTAAAGCGGACCTTGTAAAAATTTAAAATTGTGGCTTTGCGAGAGTATCGTGAAAATACTTATACACTAGGAGAAAATATTTCCAAATCACATATTCGACGCAAGACTTGCATTCAAGTATTTTTTTTTAAACTCTAAAGACTCAACATGAAAAAATATTCAATTAGAAAACAGGAACGTGTAGTCATTTCACCAAAGAGCACATACAGACGGGTCATATGAGGACATGAGAAGATGCTCCGCTTCGTTAGCCGTTAAGTACGTGCAAACTGAAAACAAAACAAGTATCACCACGGAACCACCAGAACAGCTCTTTTAAAAATTAGTGGTCAGGGGGATCCCTGGGTGGCTCAGCGGTTTGGCGCCTGCCTTCGGCCCAGGGCGCGATCCTGGAGTCCCGGAACCGAGTCCCACGTCAGGCTCCCGGCATGGAGCCTGCTGCTCCCTCCTCCTGTGTCTCTACCTCTCTCTCTATCACAAATAAATTAAAAAAAAAAAAAGAAACTTTAAAAAAATAAAAATAAAAATTAGTGGTCACCTCGGGTGCCGGCAAGAAGTCAAGAAACTAAGTCACTCCTGCGTGGCCGGTGGCAGGACACACGGCCTTTCCCTCCGACCTGCCAAGCAGACTTGCCACCTGACGCGGCCACTGCAGTGTCGGGCATCGACCCCAGAGCCGCGAAACGTGGCATAGCTGTTGGCCCCCAAGTTGGGTGAACCCCAAGGAAAGTCGGCTGGACGTAAAGGCACCTCAAAAGGGCCCGTGCTGCATGGGCCCACGTGTACGATGTTTCTGAGTTAAGAGCAGAGAGCCTGGGGTAGGGGTGTGGGCCAGAGGGGGGACTGCAGGGCGGCACCAGGGAGACCTGAGATCCCCACGGTGCTCACCTGAGGGTGCACGCATGATGACACCGAGAGTCACGCGGACACACGAGTGAGGACGTGCACAACCGGTGGGATCTGAACGGCGCTGCGGGCCACGGTCTGGAACCGCCGTAAACCACCCCGTGCCCCCCAAGGGCATCCCTGGACGAGCCGGTGGCCACCCCCGAGCTGGCGCAGGCAGGGGCACAGGGTCCAGGCAGGAGCTCGGGCAGCTCGCCGAGGGCTCCCCGCGTGCCCGCGCCGTCCTCACCGCGCCGCACGCACACGTTTCTAGGACATGCACACGAACCTGTGGTGGCGGAAAGCAGGTCAGTGGCCGCGGAGAGGGGGGCGCGGGAGGGGCAGGAAGGAGGAGGCCTCGGGGGCTCGGAAACGCACATCCTGCTCACCCCGTAAGGGTGTCGGGGTGCATGCAGGGGCCGAAGCCCCCCGGGCCGTACACCCCCAGCGTGTGTCATTCACTGTCGTCATTTGTACCTCAATAATGCTGCGCGGTTTTTAAGATCTTATTTATTTATTCGCGAGACACACAGAGAGAGGCAGAGACCCAGGCAGAGGGAGAGGCAGGCTCCACGCAGGGACCTCAGCAAAGTCTAAGGAAGGAAGAAAAATACGCCGAGTTCATGGGTCAGCAGCCTCGGTCTTGCAAAGACATAACATTTCCCCAAATTAACCACTGAAGAGGGGAGCCCTGACCTAACAAAGCGACTCTAAAATTCACGGGGACCCGCCTGGGCAGCGGCGGTCAGCAAGTCGGGCCTGTGCAGGTCTCAGCGCCACCAGCCGCGGGGACAGAAGAGCTTGGCCAGGAGGGGACTCCACTCCCCGCAGGCCTGGCACAGGCGGCAGGAGCCTGCGGGGGTCGTGGGGTGAGGGCGCCCCGGGCTGCCACGGGAGGGGGGCGGGGGGAGGGTGCAGGTGCGGCCCCGGGGCTGGACCTTCCTCGCCTCCATCTCGGGGACAGGAGGCTGCGGCCAGTGTCCCTGCTTAGCCAGGAAAGGAGGAAAGGGGTGGAGCCCCAGCGGCAGGGAGGGGGGGCAGCAGGGGAGCCCCCAGGCCCGCGGCTAGAGGTGAGGCCTGTGCGGGGGGAGCAGGAGGGCGAGCCCCTGAGGCCCTGCCCCTCGGCTCTGGTCCGAGAGGAAGCCTGCCTGGGGGAGGCCGGGGACAGCCAGGGGACCCTGCAGGGACGGGGTGGATGCTGACTCTGGGAGGTGGGGCGGGGCAGGTGCTGGGCACCCCTGAGGTGGGCCGGGGGTCGCGGGTGACCCGAGGATTGGGCAGGAAAGACCCAGATCTTCGCATCCTGCAGTCAGGGCAGAGGCCCCACCCTGGATGTGAGGCTCCCCTGAAGAAAATCTCCAACCCCCCGCGGCAATCAGCAACCCAGCAGGAGCCCAGCAGCCCTGGGCAGGAGGCCATAGCCTGGGGGGGACACGGTCCATGGGGGGGGGACAGGGCCTTCGGGAGCCGCCGGCGGGGGGCCGTGGTGCCAGGCTCCTGAAGGTGGGGGAGGGGTGAGGCCCAGCCTCGCGGCCCACGGAGCCCACATGCCCCCCACAGTGAGGCCCGGGGAGGGGGGGCCGGACTCACGTCCATGCCCCGACAGCCCCTGTCCCTAAATCTACATCCAGAAGCAGCCCCTGACCACCCTGCCCCCCAAGCCTGCCGATTGCACCCGGGGCCCGCGCCCCTTCCCCGGCCGCCCCTGGCCCTCTCTCCCTGGATGCTGTCCCTACTCCAAGTCTACCTGGTTCCGGCACCTGCTGGCCCGAGCACCCGCCACCCCAGCCTGTTCCCTGCAGCCCCCCAGGACCCTGACCGCTGGGGGCAGGACCCAGAGGCCAGAGCCCAGCTCAGCTGAGTGTGAACGAGTCACCACGACGGCCGCAGAATGACCCTGGGGCCCAGGAACACGGGCGACCTGTGCCCACCCGGGCGCCCCGGACATCCGGGTCCAGGGGGCCAGGACCTCGCGTCTGGGAGGCTGGTGGGCTGTGCCCAGGGCCACAGGGCTCCTTCCCTGACGGCACAGGGACCGACAGCACAAGTGGGCAGACAGTGGACCCCACGAGGCAGGGGAGCCCGTCACCCCATGTGGGGTCCTGGACACCTTCCTCTCACCTCCCGGGCCTCTTCACGGCCGGCGAAGGGGCTTCTCTGTCCACCTCGTGTGGCCCCGCGGGGACCCGCTGGACATAGGGAGGTGGGTGGCCACGGGCAGGACCAGGGCCTCAGCCCAGGCCTGAGGGATGCAGCGTGAAGCCCACTCGGGAGAGCAGGGTCTAGCCCGCAGCGCTGCTCGGGGGTGGGGGTGCACATTGCTCCCGGGGCCCCTCTGTGACCCCAAGCAGCTGAGGCAGGGTAGGGGTGCCGCCTGTACCCACGTCCCCCCACCGGGTCACAGCTGCCGTGTGCCCACGAGGACGGCGGAGAGGGACATGTTTCCACGCTGGCCGAGGCGGCGGGTCCCTGGGGCGGTGCGTCCCCGAGCAGGGGCCCGAGGGGCTCCCCGGGCAGAGCTGCGGGTGCCGTGGGACAGCCCCTGGGACGGCGGTGGGGGCAGGAGCTCACTCCCCGGCCACCGCACAGCTACTGCCCTGCCTCCCCTCCCGCCTGAGCTCTGCCCACGGAGGAGCTGCCGGCACGGAGGTGAGCTCGCCGCACGGCTGCCCCTAAGAACCCACGGGCGGCCGGGCAGGGTGTGGGCTCCGGGGCTGACCCGGGCCCCCCGAGCAGGCGGGGCCCCTCGTGTTTCCCCCAAGCCGGACGCCTGCTCCTGGGCAAGGTGGGCAGGGAGGAGGCAGCGGTGGCCTTCGGCATCCCTGGCGGGACCTTAGCACACAGGATCCTCTGGTTTTCTATTTTCCAAGCTCTGTCCTGGCCCTGGGGGGCCCCGGTCATGCGGCCGCTGGGGCTAGGGGCATTCAGGGGGCCGCCGCCGAGGGCAGGACACGGCCCTCGGAGCCCACGGTCACCCCCGTCGGCGCTGAGGGCCAGGAACTGAACCACGTCCGCTAAGTCCCCGCCCTGGTGGCCCCGGGTTCTGCGGAGAGGCCAGGGAGCAGCGGCGGAGCCCTCCGCAGGTGAGGGCCCAGGGCTGGGGCTTGAGAGCCGGGGGGGGCAGGGGGGGGCTGCGTCTGCACAGGTGGGAGCCGACGGGTGCTTGCGCCCGCGTCCGCCTGGGCCCGTGTGAGCCCCTGGTGGGGGGTGTCCTGCGTGCACCACGTGGGACGAGGGCCGCAGGCTTGTCTGGGACCTGCTGCTGCACGTGTCCGTCCCGCGAGGGGCCGGGTTCTGTGGTTTGGGGGCTCAGCTCCGCGTCAGGAGCTGATAGTGCAGGCGTCTCTGCGACACAGCGTGCAGCTCCTGAGGCTTGACAGGGGGTTGGCAACTGTCCCGGGGCCGGCAGAGAGTGCAGGGTGCCTGCGTGTGTGTGTGTGTGTGTGTGTGTGTGTGTGTGTGCGCGCTGGGGGCACGCGGACATGCAGGTGCCTGGAGTCCACGTGGGAACCCGCATCGGGGCCGGTGGGTCAGGGTCCATGGCTGCTGAGCACCACCAGGGCCGGCGGCGTGGGCAGGATCCGCATGCGGGGCAGGGGACGTGACTCTGCACCCGGCAAAGCTCGGGACACAGGTGTGGGAGCGTCACCGTGGAGCCGGGGCCGTCCCATCTGTCTGCTCGTGTCCGTGGGGCGCGGGCTCCCGAGGAAATCCCGTCCCCCCAGCCACCCAGCGCGGTCACACTCCGCCCGGAGACAACCTTGGACCAGGTGGAGCTTGGTTCCGTGTCCCGTGGCTCACAGGGGCACATTGGAGCGGACAGTCCCGCGGTCACCCCCACAGGTGCTGTTACCGGGTCCCTGCTTCAGGGCGCTGACCCCAGCGAGGTCCGACCGGGCCCCCTCCGGCCGCACGGCCAGCAGCACCCACCGGGCTGCACAGCCCCTCGAGTGGGTTGGCAACGTCGCCGTGGGGTGGCCAAGGGGCGTGAGGCACTGAGAGGGCGGGCGTCCCGTCGTCCCATCACAGGCAGCGGAGGGGGGGGTCCATCTGCAGCCGCCTCCTCCCCCCCCGGGCTCTGGGCTCCACGGCCCCGTGAAATCTTCGCAGGGTGAAAACCGCGTGTTCCTGCGTGAGGCGGGCCCTGGGCGGCGTGCAGGGCTGAGGCCGGGGAGTCCCGAGTCTCCCAAGGAGGCAGGAGGCCGACAAGGGACAGGAGCGGGCCCAGGGCCGGGGCAGCCACCCTGCCGGGGTCTGGGCTCAGGGGCCTCCAGAAAGGGTGGGGGGGGGCAGCTGGGCCCGGGCACCTCCTGCACCAGGGCAGGCGGCCCCCCCACACCGCTTGGCCGAGCTCAGCCCCCGAGGCCCGTGGGGCGGGATGCAGAAGAGCCCGAGCAGCCGGCTGGGGGTTCCTCCTGCGAGCCCCCGCCCGTGCCCTCCACGTCCACACGGGTCTGCTCAGGCCGTGAGGCTCGGGGTGCAGGTAAGGAGCTGTGACCCCAACCCCGGGACGGACTTCGCTGCCTTTACAACGGGTTTAGGAGACGTGCACACAGCCGCGGCCTGCGGGGGCCCCGGGACGGGGCTCAGCCACATTGTGGGGAGCCCCAGGGGGGACCCAGGGCCGTGCGCAAGGCGGGGTGACAGGAGCCGACTTCTGTTTGGGGGAGCGGCCCTGTGGGCCCTCTGACCACAGTCCTCGTGGCGGCGCTGCAGGGGCTGGGGTCACCGAGGCCCCCTGCACCCTGTGGCTGCCTCAGCGCACAACCAGATGGCAGCTGCGTGTGGGGTGGGGTGGAGGCTGGACCCCCAGGGCCCGTGGAGGGGCCTCAGCCCTAGGACCTGGCTGGGGTGACCAGGGTGGGCCTCCTGCGTCCCTGCACCTCCCGGACCCCGAATCCTCCCAGGGAGCAGGTGCCCCGTGGGTGGCCGTGACCCGCGTGGCCCCTGCCCTCCTGGGGCCATGCACGTCAGCAGGTCACCTGCAGGCGGTCACCTCGAGGACAAGACCAGGAGCCCCGCTCAGGGCGCAGCCCTTCCCCGTCCCCCCAGGCCGCTCCCTCACCCCCAGACCCACGAGACGCCAACCCAACCTGGGAGACGGTGGCCACAGCCTCCCTGACCCTGTGCAGCCCGGGCTGGGCATGTGAGGCGTCCTCGTGTGCCCCGCAAGGCCCCCTCCCCTCCACGTCCCCACCTCCCACCCGGCACCCGGGGAACGAGAGGACGCAGGCGCTCCCGGGGGCCAGCCTGGGGGAGGCGGACGGGGACGGGGCAGCGGCTCCCACACCCCGGCCGGCACCCCAGCCGCTGCCTCCGCCCCCAGGTGCCGCCATGTGCGCCCCGGACAACGGCTCCGAGGTGACGGAGTTCATCCTGGTGGGCTTCCCGGGCCCGGCGGGCTTCCACGCGGGCCTGCTGGCGCTCTTCTCGCTGGCCTACGCGCTCACGGTCACAGAGAACGCGCTCATCGTGGCGGTGATCCGCGTCAGCCCCGCGCTGCACAAGCCCATGTACGTCTTCCTGGGCCACCTGTCCTTCCTGGAGCTGTGGTACGTGTCGGTCACGGAGCCCAAGATGCTGCTGGGCCTGGCGGCGCCGCGCTTCCGGCGCATCTCGTTCGCGGGCTGCATGGCGCAGCTGTACTTCTTCCTGGCGCTGGCCTGCACCGAGTGCGCGCTCCTGGGCGTCATGGCCTACGACCGCTACGTGGCCATCTGCCGCCCGCTGCGCTACCCGGTCGTCATGAGCGGCCGCCTCTGCCGCCTGCTGGCCGCCGGCTCGTGGCTCTCGGGCTTCAGCGTGTCGCTGGGGAAGGTCTTCTTCATCTCGCGCCTGGGCTACTGCGGCCCCAACGTCATGAACCACTTCTTCTGCGACGTGTCCCCGCTGCTGAACCTGGCGTGCTCCGACATGTCGCGGGCCGAGCTCGTGGACTTCCTCCTGGCGCTGCTGGTGCTGCTGGGCCCGCTGCTGCTCACCGTGCTGTCCTACGGCGCCATCGTGAGCGCCGTGCTGCGCGCCCGCTCCGCCGCCGGCCGCCGCAAGGCCTTCTCCACCTGCGCCGCGCACCTGGCCGTGGTGCTCGTCTTCTACTCGGCCTCGCTCTTCATCTACGCCCGGCCCCGCGCCATCTACTCCTTCGACTTCAACAAGCTGGTGTCCGTGGTCTACACGGTGCTCACGCCGCTGCTCAACCCCATCATCTACTGCCTGCGGAACCGGGAGGTGAAGGACGCGCTGCGCAAGGCGGCCGGGAGGGCGGCCTGGGCCCTGGGTGCCCGGTCTTAGGGGCCTCCCCGACCCCCGCCCCTGGGCCGCGCCGGACCCAGCTTCCGTCCTGAGTGGCCCCGAGGTGAGGGCCCGAGGCGCCGTCCCTGGCGCACACCTGAGCGGAACGTGCCCGGGACAGCACGCAGGGTGACCACTCCGACCCGGCTCACGGCCCCTGGGGCCTGGAGCGGCACCCCGTGTGGAGCCCCCGCCCCCTGCCCTCCGGGGCACCACACAGGGTCTCATCCTGGGCCACTTCGCTGCCGCCGCCTCCAGGGGGCCCACACCCCCGTGGCTGCAGGAGGGAACACCCGCTCCCCGACCCCTGGTGGGCGCAGGGTGGCCAGGACGCAGGCCTGGCCCCACCTCCTTGCTGAGGCCCCAGGCAGCGCCAACCCCCGCCTCCCGTCTAGCAGACCCCACGGCCTGGTCGGCTGCAGCACCACGACCCCCGCCGGGCATGGGGAATGTTCCCACGTGGACCCTGGAACTGCCCGCCTGCCACCAGCACCCCGGCTCTTCAGGGGAGCATCGCCGCTCCACACGGCCCCAGACACTGGGGTGCTGCCGCCAGGGACCCGCACCCCCAGCCCCTCCCGCCCCCTCCAGCCGTCTGTTCGAGCTCCGTGGACCCGGCTCCCACACCCGCGTTGTCACCAGTGGGGACCTGGCTGGGCAAGGGCTCCCCAGAGGGGCCTGCGCCTGCTCTCCTGAGATGATGGGCGCCAGGGCTTCAGGGCGCACCCCAACCCAGCCGGGGGATGGCGGGGACACCGCGGCCCCTAGGGTGACCCAGCCCTGCCTGTGCCACAGAGGCAGCCGGGGTGCGGCTCAGGAGTCTCCAGGCGCCGACGCAGGATGTCTGGTAATAACGGTCAACCCCGCTGGCGAGGTTGGGGACCGAGTGTTCCTCTTGTGCAGTTGGGGACACCATGCTTCATCCTTGGAGCACACCCCGTGTCCGACCGGCCCGCCTCCAGCTCGGTGTCCAGGCACCTGGCAGCCAGGAGCCTGGGGGGCGGGGGCAACCCCACGGTCGGGAGCCGGTGAGGGCAGGACGGGCGGGACGGCCAGGCTGCAGGGGGCAGGGGCACCTGCCTAGGCCCAGGGCCGGGACCATGGCACAGCCTCCCCCGCGGACGCTCCTGCCCTACTGGCCCGTTGTCGCCACTCCTGGCCGGGGCCTCAGGGCTCCGCGGGACAGAGCCAGCGCCCCCAGGGAGCCCGTGAGTCTGTGTCCCCGCACCGCCCCTTCCACACGGATGTCACTTCCAAGTAAACCTCTGTAACGTGGTGGCTTTAAAAAACACGGTGAAAACACTACCGGCTCCCTGGTTTGCCCATGAAGCGCCAAGTGGTGGGCGCTGCCGGGCCCCCAAGGCCAGGACAGCACCGTCCGCACACGGGGCACCCCCAGACCACAAGGCGCCGCATGCAAGGCCCAGACGAGCGTGACCCGCGTCCTCCCGCAGAGGTGGAAGCGACTTTGCACGGCGGCTGCCAGCGGCCAGGGAGACCCCCGAGCACCAGGGACAAGTCGGGGGCCAGTCGGGCAACCAGTGCCCACCGGGGAGAGCACGGCCATGGAGCAGCTGGGGCCACTGGGCAGGCGCCCCAAACCCAAGACCCCAAGAAGCCCCAGAGTGGGGAGGGGGCAGCGGGGGGCCTGGGGGGGAGCCTCAGGGAGCCCTGGGAGCTCTGACTGGGCTTGTCCTCCGCAGGTGGGGGCGGGAGGGGGCGCCCGGGCAGGCGCAGGGGCTGGCGCTCGGCAGCCTCCACCCCGACGGGCAGGCCTGCAGGCAGCTCTCCGGGCCCAGGGCCGCCCCGGCTCCTGGGGAGCTCCAGGGAGAGGCTGCCCGGCCCGCGGGGTGAAGAGCCAGGGGAGCCGCGAGGGGCCCCCCGAAGGGAGCACGGAAGGTGCAAGCCCCGGGCCGCCCCACAGCCGGGTAGGGGAGGCCCCGGAGGGCGCCGGGTGAGGACAGGACGGTCCGCTGGGTCTGTCAGCAGGTAGGACACGGGGGGGGGGGGGGGGGGGGGGGGGGCGGGGGGGCGGGTGGCAGCAGAGAGAACAGTCCCGGGGCAGGAAGGCCAAGAGCAGGCCCTGCCAGGGAGGGGCACCCCCTGCACCCGTGGACCCAGCCCCGAGGCACCCCCAGCCCCCGCCTGCAGCTCCAACCTGCAGGAGCAGGAGCAGCCCTGCCGCTCCCCGCCCCGCACCCCCTCCCCCCGCTGGACTCGGAGCACATTGTCATCCCCCCACACCCTGAGGCAGCGGGACCCCCTCCCGGCTCCAGGCCCTGAGGCCGTCCTGCACCCCAGAGTGATGACCGCTGCCCCGGGGGGACACACGGCCCGCATCACCCTGCTCACCACACATCACCAGCCCCGTGGAGCTGTGTCTCTGTCCCCTCCACACTGTCACTGAGCAGGACTCCTGTGGGGACCCCCGGGTCTCCCAACCCCCCACCCCTGTCAAGCCCATGCGGCCCAATCCTCCCCGGGTCCCCGACGCAGCCTTCACCGGCACCCTTCTGGGTCCTGACCCCATGGCATCCCCCTCCCCCGATGCCCGGCATCTCCCTCCCCCAATGCCCCGATGCCTGGCCCCGGCTCAGGCCAGCACCAGCCCCACTCAAGGACATAGGAAGGGACAGTCCCCTCTGCCCCGACCCCTCCCACAAGCCTGACTCTCTGTGGGGCTCACACAGACAGACACCCCCTCCCCCTCCCCGGCTGCCAGGGCCCCCACCTCCTGTGGACACGGTTCCCTGCACCTGCCCCCGGGGACTGAGGCGGCCTGCAGCCCAGTGACCTGTGCTCTGTCCACACATGCCTGGTGCAGGGATGGAGCAGCCGGCCAGGAGGGCGGGAGCGGGTCCACGGCAGCCACGGGGAGCATCCGCCCAGCCCCCCGGCATCCAGGCCAGCCTGGCCTCCGCTGTCCGCCTCAGGGCAGCTGCCTGGGTTCTGCTTCCTCAGACCTCGGAGGACGGTGGGCGCACCGAGGGGCTGGGAGCCACCACGGCACAGAAGGAAGAGGCCCTACTGCTGGTGGAGGGGCAGTGGGGGGCCCGAGCCCAGGCCGGAGTGCTGAGCCACACCTGCCCCACGGCCACCCCTCGGCCACCCCTCGCCCGGGCCCCAGACAGGGGATGACTGACCAGTGGATGAGGAGTTGGAGCTCCTGTGGCCTGGGATGCCCTGTCCCCAGCGGCCCTCGAACCAGCCCAGCCCACCCAGGCCCCCTCTGTGCCCCCCTGTCCCCATCAGTCCCTCTGACTAGCCCCAGCCCACCCAGGGCCTCCTGTGTCCCCCCCCATCCCCATCCGTCCCTCTGACCAGCCCCAGCCCACCCAGGGCCTCCTCTGTTCCCTCCTGTCCCCAGCAGCCCCTCAGACCAGCCCCAGCCCACCCAGGCCCCCTCTGTGCCCTCCTGTCCCCATCAGTACCTCTGACCAGCCCCAGCCCACCCAGGGCCTCCTGTGTCCCCCCCCATCCCCATCCCCATCCGTCCCTCTGACCAGCCCCAGCCCAGCCAGGGCCTCCTTTGTCTCCCCTGTCCCCAGCAGCCCCTCAGACCAGCCCCAGCCCAGCCAGGGCCTCCTCTGTGCCCCCCTGTCCCCATCAGTCCCTCTGACCAGCCCAGCCAGGGCCTCCTCTGTGCCCCCCTGTCCCCATCAGTCCCTCTGACCAGCCCAGCCCACGCAGGGCCTCCTCTGTGCCCCCCTGTCCCCATCAGTCCCTCTGACCAGCCCAGCCCACCCAGGGCCTCCTCTGTGCCCCCCTGTCCCCATCAGTCCCTCTGACCAGCCCAGCCCACCCAGAGCCTCCTCTGTCCCCACTGTCCCCAGTAGCCCCTCAGACCAGCCCCAGCCCAGCCAGGGCCTCCTCTGTTCCCCCCTGTCCCCATCAGTCCCTTTGACCAGCCCAGACCACCCAGGGCCTCCTCTGTCCCCCCTGTCCCCAGCAGCCCCTCAGACCAGCCCCAGCCCAGCCAGGCCCCCTCTGTCCCCCCACCTGCCCCCCGGTAAGAACAGTGTTTGGTTAAAGATAGCAGATTGAGCACCACATGCTCCCTCCTCAAATCCCAGCAGAAGGATGATAAAGGAACCCACAGGATCAGGACAGTGACAGAGAGGACAGTAGCAACAGAGCTCCAGAAACTGGACAGATGGACTGGACCCTGCTGAGCATTAGCCCAGAAGGCAGGGGTTTGCCCCTCAGATGCCCCTGTGGCTGTCCTTACTTGTAGCTGGCATGATGAGCGAGGGGCAAACTCACAGCACCTACAGCACAGCTTACTATTCAAAACCAGTTGTAGGGGGATCCCCGGGTGGCTCAGCAGTTTAGCGCCTGCCTTTGGCCCAGGGCGTGATCCCAGGGTTCTGAGATCGAGTCCCACGTCGGGCTCCCTGCAGGGAGCCTGCTTCTCCCTCTGCCTGTGTCTCTGCCTCTCTCTCTCTCTATCATGAATAAATAAATAAAATCTTAAAAAATACAGTTGTATTTCTACAGAGCAGTAACAAAAAAACTGAAATGTTTTTTCAAATGTCATTCCCAGTACTATCAGAAAACATAACATAGCTAAGTGTAAATCTTACAAAAATGTGCAAGAACTGCAGACTCAAAACTACAAAACTTTGGTGATAACATTAAAGACCTAAAGAAATGGGATGCAAACCACTGGTTGAAACACTCACTTAACACTGGTTGTTAAGACGTGAATCCGCCCCGAGCAGATCTGTGGGTTCTGCACAATCTCAGTCGGAACCTAAGCAGGTTTCTCTTAGAAATCTTACCAATCTGATGCTAAGAATTGGAATTCTCAAAGCAACTTGAAAAAGAGCCATGGATTTGGAAAACGAACACTGCCTGACTTCAGGTTTTATTACAAAGCCACCGTAATAAGTCAGCGTAGGATTGGCATCAAGATAGACAAATAGACCCGCGGATCAGAGAAGAGAGACTACAGGAATGGAGCCACCATATAAAGACAGCTGAGTTTTGACAAAAATCCAAAGAAATTTAGTGGAAAAGGATTAGTCTTTTCAGCAAACAGTGCTGGAAAAATTAGGCATCTCGATTCCCCAAAATAGGCCTTGATCCCTACCTCACACCGTATATACCGATTCCCTCATCGACCAGCCTAAGACTGTACCTCCCAGAGGAGAACATCCGAGGGAATCTTTCTTACCTTGGGTTGGGCAGAAATTTCTTAGATATAAAAGCAAAACCAAAATCCATGAAAGAAAAAAAATCATCGAGTGGCCTTCGACAGAATTTAAATCTTCCGCTCTTCGGAAGGTGCAGTTACAACAGGGCGGATACAAGTCTGAGAGAAGATGTTTTCAAATCACGCGTCTCGGCGGGAGGGCATGTGGCCTAGCGAACTCCAAGAACAGGGTGGGAGCTCCTGAGACGCTACACCCCACACACACACCCTCGCTCTTAGGGTTTACGTCCTTTCAGGCCCTGTAAGTGTGTGTTCACGGCGGCTTCCTCTGTGGCAGCCCCGGGGCGGGGGGAGCGGGCAACACCGGGGTCCACCAGAGGTGGACAAGCTGTGCACGGCCGCGGTGTCAGCAGCAAGGGGAACGGGCTGTTCCACAGGCAACGGTGCAGGTGCTCCAAAGGAATCGGGTTAAAAGGGGGAAAGTATGATGTATAAAAATCCAGAACGTGCAGACAGAGGCCCAGCGACAGGAAGCCGACCGCGGTGCCTCAGGGAGGGCTGCGCGGGGGGCTCCGCGAGGCGACAATGTACCACCGGCCCTTTGCAGACAAGGCTCGGCCCCACCGTGGAGCCATATTTGATCGGACTGTGGTTGAGAATATTCCAGAACCAGTGAACAAAAGAAACCTGGAGAGTCAACAATGGTCACCGAACGCCGAGCACACAGAGAACCAATGACCTGCGGGACGTCAAAGGCGGGGGTCCCGGAAGCAGCAGGACAGGGACAGCTGTGTTCCCACCAGGGGCCGCGTGGTGGCCGTGGGAGTCAGCGGGTGTCAGCGGGGCCGGGGTGGGCCGCACCGTTGTGGCTGAGCCCGGAAAGGGTGCCGCGCGGGCCCCAGGACCAGCCTGTCACCCGGGTCCCCTGCCCACGACCCTGAGCGCGGCCCGGCCTGCCCCATCCCGGCCACTCTCCAGAGACGCCGCCCGGGCCTGTGCACACTCCGCCCTCACCCACCGTGCACACTCGTGCCCACAGCTGCGTGTGCGCCAGGCCCCACTTGCGGGCTCCCTCCGGGTCGTGGCCGCATGGGCCTGAGGGCAGCTCCCTGTGGGCTGGGTGCTGGGGCCCCCGCAGATGCCCTCTCGCCGGGCGTCCCCCACAGCCAGCAGCTGGGCTCGGGTGGGGTGTCAGCTAGTGTAAGTGTCCCCGGAGGGCCAGCCTGTCCCCTGTGCACGGTGGTCGGCTTCCTCCACTCCCCGGCGCTTCATGTCACCCTCAGTGGTCCTCAAGGTGAGTCGGAGGAGAGCGCGCTTCGCCGGGCCTCCCCCAGGAGAGGGTCAGCCAGATTCGTGCCCACGCTCCTCCTGCTGCTTAACCTTTTAAAATTCCTTTTCCCGGGCAGCCCAGGGGGCTCAGGGCTTTAGCGCCACCTTCACCCCGGGGCCTGATCCTGGGGTCCCGGAATCGGGTCCCGCATCGGGCTCCCTGCGTGTAGCCTGCTTCTCCCTCTGCCTGGATCTCTGCCTCTCTCTCTCCCTCTCTGTGTCTATCATGAATAAATAAATAATAAATCTTTAAAAAAAAAGATAAGGCAAAAAATGAAAATAAAATAAAATGTCGACTTTTAAAAGCGCTCATTGTAATCCTGGCATATAACCCAGTCTCGCCGTTAACCACGGTATGGTTCCCGAGGTGTCTGGGTCGTGGCCTCCGGCTGACCACGCTCACCTGAGCCTCCGTGCTTATGGCCTCGTGTGGAGGACGGAGCACAGCCCCAGCCCTGTGGACACCAGATGGCTGGTCAGACGAGCAGGACTGGCTGCGGCGGAAGGGGAAGGGTCCCCCCCACGTTCAGGAGCCTCGGAGCTGGGGGACGCGAAGGGCACGTGACAACACGGTGCACGTGACGCGTCGTGCAGCCCTGGTGGGCCCCGCAGGTGAGCGCAGTCGTCCAACATCCGGCCTTCGGGGTCTGGCTCACGTCCCCTAGCAGCACGTCCTCCAGGTCCCCCCACGCTGCCACCTATGGCAGGACTGGACGTGTGTGGACACTCACCAACCTCCTCTATCCAGTCCTCTGTTGATGACATTTGGCTGTGTCTGTGTCTTTAGTATTTTTGTTTAAAGATTTTATTTATTTATTCATGAGAGACAGAGAGAGAGAGAGGCAGAGACACAGGCAGAGGGAGAAGCAGGCTCCATGCAGAGAGCCCGATTCGGGACTCGATCCCGGGACCCCAGGATCACGCCCTGGGCTGAAGGCGGCGGTGCTAAACCTCTGAGCCCCCCGGGCTGCCCTAGAATTCAATTTCTTAAAAAAAATTTAGAAAGCTTGCTGTGTGATATCGTCCCACTCACCTGGAGGAACACGTGGGACGGCACCCAGAAAGAAGCGGAAACACACAGGGACACACACACGGAGGAACGCAAAACGCCCGCGGAGGCAGAGGAGCACCCGGGACGATGCGCGACAGCCTCCACTTCTGGGATGTTCAAGGGGGACAAGGCTCCACAGTTTTGAATGAATGAATGAATGAATTTTGTCACATGCCAATAACAGTGAATAAAAGCCTGGGAGCATCGCAGTCGGTTGATGCAGAGCCGCCTCTCACCCCTCGTGCTGGCGCGGCCGAGCTCACCGAGGCGGTGCGGGAGCCGTGGGCGGGCTGGGCTCTCGCCGGGCCTGGTGTTGGCCGTGCTCGTCCCGTCCTCAGCACACTCGTGACACAGTCCCGGGGGCTGGATGATGGCAGGTGGCTGTGCCGAGGATTTTTACCCCTGTCCCCTTGTTACGGGGCTGCCTCACATCCACTGGTGTCCGTATCCTGATCCATCCCCCCAGCGTGGTGTATGAAGCGGTGAACGTGCTCCTGGGTTTGGTTTGAGAGTGTTTTGCCGACGACTTTCCCACCTGTGCTCATTAGGGAGCTTGGCCTGCGGCTTTCTCTTCTGAGCGTCTTTTTCTGGCATAAGTCTCAGGAAAATCCTAAAATCATGTGGGCCCGTGAAAGACCCCGAGTAGCTAAAGCAATCTTGAGAAAGAAGAGTAAAGCTGGAGGCGTCATGCATCATGATTTCAAACTAAATGACAAACCGACAGTAATTAAAACAGCGTGGTCCCGGCTGAGCAGCGACACGCAGACCAGGACAGTGAGACAGACCCTGGAAGCCGGGTCATCCGAAGCGGGCGACCGCGCCGACGCTCAGCAAGGCGCCGGGACGCACCGGGGGGGAACAGCCCCTTAACACACGGTCTTGGAAAACAAGATCCACGTGCAAAAGGTTGAAATTGCACTCCCATCTTACACACACACACACACACACAAGCTCAAAGTGGATCAAAGATTTAGGGACGCCTGGGTGGCTAAACGGGTGAGCGTCTGCCTTTGGCCCAGGGCGTGATCCTGGGGTCCTGGGATCAAGTCTCACATCGGGCTCCCTGCACGAGCCTGCTTCTCCCTCTGCCTGTGTCTCTCATGAATAAATAAATAAAATCTTTAAAAAATAATAAAAATTAAAAAAAATAAAACCTTTTTAAAAAAAAAGATTGAAACCCAGGACTTGAAACCATAAACACTGAGGACAACCCCGTGACATCGGTCTCGGCAGGGATTTCTTGGACACGACAACGCCCAAAGCACAAGCAGCAGGAGTGGGAGTGACCGCCACGCTTTTATTCAGCTGTTATTGGCATGTGATAAAATTCATTCATTCATTCATTCTAAACTGTGGAGCCTTGTCCCCCTCGAGCATCCCAGAAGTGGAGGCTGCCATGCATTGTCCCGGGTGCTCCTCCCTCCACGGGGCGTCTTGCGTTCCTCTGTGGGTGTCCCTGTGTTTCCGCACCCCCCCCCGCCGGGGAACCGTCCCGCAACGTGTCCATCCAGGCGAGACCTTGGGTCGCAGTCAGCCTGGGACCGTTATGAAGAAGGCTGCTGCTGGACGTGTCCGCGTGGACCCACGGCTCCACTTCTCCTGGGCAAACGCCCAGCAGCAGATTGGCTGGGTCACGTGCAGAGCGTTCGCAGCTCAGCTCTCTGGAACACTGCTGGGCTGTTTTCCAAAGTAAGCAGTTGAGATCTGAGGTGGCTCGTGCACAGGCCACCGTAGGACCAAGTGGCCTCCGTGCTGCGTGGCCAGTAGGGAAGACGACACCAAAGCAATAGGGGCCAAGCAGGTCCCCCATTGCCTGTGGGGACCCAGCCAGCTGCATGCCTGTGCCTGGGGTCCCCGTCTGCTCACCGAGCGCAGGCTTCTGCACCCAGCCACACGAAGACGTTCCCGTCACGTCTGCAGGAATGAAATAAGTAAATGATCTAGTGACCACAATGACGCGTCATCATCCTAAAGGATGCTTTATGCCAAAAGGAATATTTTCTTAGAGAATTGTGTTCAGAGCAAACTCAGCAGTCCTCGGAATAGAGGTCACCGCGGCCCGCATCCCCGGGAACAAGTAGCACAGTCACGTAACAGTTGGGCCCACCCGTGAGCCTCCCACAGAAGCACGCTTGGCCCACCTGCCCTGGAGGCCCCCTCCCCTCGCCGCCGCCAGGCTGAGCCGTTTCCTTCAAGAGGGGGACGTAGGGACGTAGGAGGACGGAGGTTCAAGGTCCTGGGTCTCCAGTGGCTCAGCACGGGATGACGAGTCTCTTCAACAAAGTGGGATTCTCTCCCTGCCTTGTCCCGCCCGTGGGGCAAATGAGGTAGCACCGAGGCCCTCCCAGTGCTGCAGGAAGTGTGGCGGTCACTCTCACTTCGCGGACGGGGCGCAACGACAGAGCCACCGAGAGCAGGAGCAAGACCCACCCCAGCTCCCGGCCTGGGTGTGCTGCCCCGAGCGAGGAGCGAGGCCCCGCGTCTGGCACAGCAAAGGCCACGCAGCTCGTGGCCTCATCCAACGTTTCCTCGGATGTAAGAGGAGCTTGTCGCCAACCGCGTGTATTCCACACAGAAAGGCTTCGGGGGTGCTGGGGACAGAGGTGTTGGCCTGGTCCACCGTCTCCACGGCAACGGAGCGCGGCGCCCTGCTGAGCTGGGCCATCTGGGTGCAGGTCCCACAGAAGCCCCGTCCTGCTCTCCCAGACCCAAGATCAAGAGAGCGTTGGCTCACGTCCCCACGGCAAGCAGGCACGAAGGAGAGCCCAGCATCGTGGTCATCGGGAGACATAAACTGAAACCGCAATGTGCGACGTCTTCCAGGACGGCAGCAATGAAGACAGATGACAACACTGAGTGCTCACAGGGATGGAGAGCAGAGAGCACCCCCCGTACGCTCCTGGGGGGACTGGGCATTGCGGCGACCGTCCAGAAAGACCGATGTCAGCCACCTGGCAGCTCAGCCACTTGAGATCCAACTCTTGATTTCGGCTCAAGTCATGGCCTCCTGGTCGTGAGATCGAGCCCCACGTCGGGCTCTGCGCCCCACTAGGAGTCTGCTTGAGGGTCTCTCTCTCTCTCCCTCTGAGTCTCCCCCCATTCACGCTCATGCTCTTTCTAAAATAACTAAATACATACAAAAATAAAATGTAAAAAAAAAGAGGAAAGGAAGACAGACTGTTACCTGCTAAAGCTAAATAGACGCAGACCTATGACCCAGCAATCCCGCCCTGGGGCGTGGACCCGACAGAAATGCATGCTCGTTCTCCATCAAAGACGTGCATGACAATTATCAGAGCGGCGCTACTTGTAGTGGCCAAAAGGGAGAAACAGGTGTGCACCGAGAGCTGAGTGGAGGAGTCATGATGTGCTCATGGCGGGAGAATTAATGAGTGACAGCCACCCACGGCATCAGGAGACGATCTTGGGTGAAACACGAAGCACACGAGAGCGCGTTCTGTGTGATTCCACTGAAATAAATAGAGGAAAAAGGCAAAACCAGTCTAGGGTAGTGGGTAGTGAGGACCGTGGTTCCCTTTGGGGGCCGTGGGGGGAGGGAGTGCTGGGGCTGTGCGGTTCTAGCCACGTCGGGTTCTCGACTGACTGTGGGTCTCATGGGTTTGTGCAGTTTATAAAAATTCATCAAACTATACACTTAAGGCAGCCCGGGGGGCTCGGCGGTTTAGGGCCGCCTTCAGCCCGGAGCGTGATCCTGGAGACCCGGGATCGAGTCCCGCATCGGGCTCCCGGCATGGAGCCTGCTTCTCCCTCTGCCTGTGTCTCTGCCTCCCTCTCTCTTTCTCTGTGTCTCTTGTGAATAAATAAATCTTTAAAAAAAAAAAAAACTATACACTTAAGATTTGGCACTTTTCTATATGTATTTTATAATTCAATAAAAAAGTTTGCAAAAAAATAAAAAATCATAAAATAAAATAAAAAGTTTGCATTCTGGAGGCAACACACAGCATGATGGCTACAGTTGATAATAGTATGTTCTATTTGAAAGCTGCTAAGAGAGTAGATCTTTAAAAAAAAAAAGATTTTTATTTATTAATAAATAAAATAAATAAGGCGCACACCCCCTCCTCCCGAGCCGCCTCGGGTCCCCTCCTGCGCCAGCGCCCGGTGTGCGAAGCAGGATCTGTAATTGCTCGTTGAGACTAATTGACTCCCGCGAGCCGAGCTGTTGTGAGGAGCCGCGTGTGGTTGTTAGTGGGGGACGCGGTCCCCGTGGCGCCCGGAGGCCTCGGCCGCCTGTCGTGGGGCGCACGAGCCGCCGCCTGATGGGCCCCGGGAGGAGGGCACCCTCTCCCCCCCGCCCTGAGCCGACTCCCGTCCAACTTGGCTGCAACCTCCGTGAACTGCAGACTTGATTGGGCGCCAAGGGGCTTCTGAGCGATTCCCCAGCTGCTTGAAGAACAGAAACTTTTTCTGAGACGCAGCGCCGAGGGGGGACACGCTCCCCCGGGTGCGCGGCAGCGGGCGGCCCAAGGGGCTCGGCTGTCACCAAACTCCGCTCCTCACAGGCGAAAAGCCCCGGGGACGCCCGTCAGGATGCTTGGCAACGCCGGCCCGCCAGGACGGCTGAGGCTGCGGGCGCGAGGGTCGGTTAGCGGCAGAGGCCTGGGTGCGTCCTCCGGCCCAGAGGCGCCTCCTGGCAGCGGCCACCCGGGAGGACACTGCGGCCACCTCCAGCCAAGCCGTCCACTCCTGTCCCCCTTGAGAGCAGGCACAGAAGCCCCGCGTCTGCAGACCCAGGGCAACAGGCCGCCGCAGCTCCCCTGCCTTCACAAAGGCACCGGAAGAGTCCCGAAGTCCCGACCACCTCACCTCCACCCTGGGCTGCAGATCCGGGAAGCCCCAGAGCACCTGGATGGCCGCTGCCCCCTGACCCAAGGTCACTGCAGCACTTACCTTCTCTTAGTCCCACGACTCGGAGATTTCCCTCATTACCAACGCTGCCCTCGAGGTGACACTATCCTACAGGCGCACCCCACTCCCTCCCCGCTGTGGTCTCCCCCCAGCTTCTTACCTCCTCCAAGCCCCTGTCCCTCCCACCTCACCACACTGTCCTGTCACGTGGCCTCCCCCGTGGCGAAGCCAGGTCCAGCTGAGGATGAGCAGGTGCCCTCAGCAGCGCTGCCCTCTGCCTCTCCGCCTCCCTGTGCCCAGCCTCCCAGGCTCCTGGGCTGCTGCCTCACCTCCCAGCCTCCTCACCTCCCAGCCTCCTCACCTCCCAGTCTCCTCACCTCCCAGCCTCAGAGGGCTCAGGTTCACCACCCAACTTCTCTCTTCTCTCCCTGGCTCTTCCTTCAGGGTCTTGGCCAGTCTTGGGACTTCCAGTGCGACGCTCCAATCAGTGCCACTGCCCGGGGTCTCCCCGAACATCCAGGCCTGTGTCCGGCTGCTCACTGACCATCTCCACTCAGATGTCCCCTCGCCTCACAGACCCAATGCATCCGACATAGAGCCCTTGAAGGTCCCTCCAAAACTTGCTCTAGTCACAGCTCTTCCATCTCTGTTAATGGAGTCCATCCTTCTAGTTGCTCAGGACAAAACCCTGAGTTATTCTCGGCCCTTCTTTTTTCCCTCACATCCCATCAGCCGTCCTATTGGATCTGCTTTAAGAATATACCTAGACTAGGGCAGCCCCAGTGGCCCAGCGGTTTAGCACTGCCTTTGGCCCAGGGCTGATCCTGGAGTCCCGGGATCGAGTCCCACATCGGGCTCCTTGCATGGAGCCTGCTTCTCCCTCTGCCTGTGTCGCTGTGCCTCTCTCTATGTCTCTCATGCATAAATAAAATCTTTTTTAAAAAAGAATATATCTAGACTAGACCCCAGTGGCTTTTTCCTCCACTGCTGCCATCACCACCACCTCTCACTTGGATTATAGCGAAGCCCTCCCAACTGGGCTCCCTGTTTCCACACTACAGTGTCTCCTCAACATAGCTGCTGAGGGGTCCTTCCAACAAAAGATAGATTTCACCAGTCCTCCACTGGTAACCACTAACAGTTCCCATCCCATCCAGAGCACAGGTAAGGTCTTCAGGTAAGAACCTGCAAGATTCTACATACCCTGGCCCTCCTCCACTCCAACATCATCTTCTCCTACTATACCCTTCTATCACCTCACTCCAGACACATAGGCTCCACAGCTATTTCTCAACTCCCCTGGAAACATGCCTTCCTCCTGTGGAAGAGGAAAGGAGGGAGGGGAAGGAGCCAAAAAATTAGAAGAAGGGAAAGCATGGGTGTGTGGACAGGTAGATGAATAGACAGGCAGTTGGATGAATGGGTGAATGGATAGCAGATAGATAGCTGGGTATGGATGAGTGGGTAGGTGGATGGATGGTAGGTGGGTGGATAGGTGGTAGATAGATGGATGGATGAATAGAAGGTGGGTAATTGGGCTGGTGAGTGAGCAGATGACAGTGCTGATGGTAGTGATACACATAAGAGCCACTGGCCTCTGCCCTCAAAGAGCTCACAGTGTAGGAAGAATCAAGTGACAGATTAACACTATGACATCCTTTTGCCAGGAAAAGGTGACTTGAGATGGAGTCAGGAGTCACCCAAAGAGCTTAGGGGAGATTGGCCTTAAGCACAGGCTCGAAGACGGCCATCCTGACCAGATGGTTCAAACAGAAACCAAGTCCAGACATAGCCAAGTCCACAAGGCAAGGAGCCCAGCTCAAGACCTGGGTCACCAGGGGATCCCTGGGTGGTTCAGCAGTTTAGCGCCTACCTTCGGCCCAGGTCATGATCCTGGAGTCCCAGGATGGAGTCCTGCATCAAGCTCCTTGCATGGAGCCTGCCTTTCCCTCTGCCTGTATTTCTGCCTCTCCCTGTGTGTCTCTCATGAATAAATAAATAAAATCTTAAAAAAAAAAAAAAAGAGGGATCCCTGGGTGGCGCAGCGGTTTAGCGCCTGCCTTTGGCCCAGGGCGCGATCCTGGAGACCCGGGATCGAATCCCACGTCGGGCTCCCGGTGCATGGAGCCTGCTTCTTCCTCTGCCTGTGTCTCTGCCTCTCTCTCTCTCTCTCTGTGACTATCATAAATAAATTTTAAAAAATTAAAAAAATAAAATAAAATAAATAAATAAAATTAAAAAAAAAAAAAAAAGAAAAGAAAATGACGACCTGGGTCACCAAGTTGCACTTGGTGGGGAGTTCCTTAAAAGCCAGTGGAGTTCTGCAGCCATAGCTCAAACTTTAGGGTAGCTCAGAGGCAGGTGGCATGTCATGAGCATGAGTGGCAGAGAGGCAGGTGACACTGACACTTTGCGGCTGCCTCGGGTGTGTAGATAATGGACATGGGGCTCCCGGGAACACAGGATGAAGGAGGCCTGAAAAAGCATTGAATCAGCACAAAAGGAAAAGATGTTCCTGAGCGTGGGGCAGCATGTCAAGAACACAGATGGATGAGAAAACACAAGCCACAGGGAAGAGCCAGGTCTTGGAACAGCCACACTACAGTGTGTGTGCATACTGGCATGGCCAACGTGATGAGGGAGGATAGGTTTCCAGAATATCCAGAGTCACCCACCAGTCCCCCAGCCAGTGACCCGAGAGCTGTCCAGACTCCTCAGTCCACATCCAGCATGTCCCCACCCCTCAGATCTCCCTCCAAATGCTTGTCCCCAGTCTCACATTGCCACCATCCCATCATGTCTTCTCGATGATGCTGGAACCCCAGTCTGCCCCCCAGACCAAGGCCAGAGCAATTTCTAAAGTTCAGATTCCTTTGGACCCCACTCACTTCTCCCTCCAGACACAGAAAGCTGCCAGGTGGAGCTGTGACTTTTGCCCAGATTCAGATCCTGCTGGCCAGTCTCCAATGTCACAGCCTCTCTGTGCTGCGATCTCATCTGTAACGTGGGACTGAAACGGCACCTGCCCCCTATTTGTGGTAAAGGAGGGCACAGCCACATGTGAAGTTTATTAGGACAGCTCTCAGCACCTACTGATCGTCTGTGCTCCTCCTTCCAGCCTCAGCTTGAGTGTCACACTCCTTAATGCCCCCAGCTGAGGTTGGGGTCCCCATGGCACCTTGGCCTTGTCAGTCTTGGTTACCTTCCACGGTCTGTCCTAATGGCCTGCAAACCTGTCTCTTCATAAGGCAGGAACCTGGCCTAATGTGTTTCCGGTGTCCCCCCAGGGCCCAGTCAGCACCTGGAACACAGCAAAAGACCAAAGCATTTTATGGGATAATGGAGATTACACTGCTTCATGGCTGCTGCTATGAGGATTGGAAATACAGGAGAATAAGCCAATTTGAGAGAAGAGTGAGTTTCATTTTTGACCTGTTGAATCTGAAATCCAACTGGACATTCCATCAGGTAGTTGGATATGTGATTCCAAAAGAAGAAAAAAAGAGTGAGGTGTCGGGAACCATCAGTGAACAGAAAGAAGCTGAAAAACCACTAGGTAACACTTGAGGATACAGTCAGGTCAAAAGATAGACCCTGTGATACAACTAGACCTCAGAGGCATAGTGAGAACAGCTGAGGTGTGTGAAGGTGCATGCGGGGATTCATGCACCAGACAGGCCCTGGATGGCCTCCCTACTCACAAGGCTAGTCCATATCTGGGGGCTCCTAGGGGGAGGAGAGGTGAGAGACAGAATAAAGTGGCCCCAGGCTTCAGGCAACATGACAGATCACCAGAGAAGGGCTCAGCTACCTGTGCAGGCTCAGTGGGCATCCAGCAATGGCAGATCAGAGAGGGGAGGTTCTCCCCTGAACTCAGCAGAGCCACAGACTGTGGTGCAGCAGGAAAGAGGCTGGAGGCCAGGAGAAGAACCAAGGAAAGATTCTACTCTCCCCTGTATTTTTGATTGTTTGAACTTTAAGTTTGTTTTCTAGAGGAAGGAGGGATAGTACAGTCGGCGATGAAGCCTCAGGGGGAAGGTCTGGGTGCAGCTCACAGACTGGCTGGCCGTGGTTTACTTGGCGTGTAAAACAAGATGATAAATCTGACCTGGTCTATTTGTCAGGGAAGCTACGGGCATGAAATGAAATGATCTATAAAATGTAATGGCCAGGGCGCCTGGGGCCTCAGTCTGCGGAGCGTCTGCCTTCAGCTCAGGTCATGATCCCGGGGTCCTGGGATAGAGCCCCACATCAGGCCCCTGGCTCAGCGGGGAGTCTGCTTCTCTCTCTACCCCTCCCCCCTGCTCATGTACTCTCTCTCTCTCAAATAAATAAATAAAATCTTTTTTAAAAATAAAATAAATTGTAATGACCAGATCACATGTAAGGAGTTCCCGCTGCTCACATTCACTAGGTCCATAGCACAGCATAGGAAACAGAGCTTCTCATGCTGTGGGGTGTAAACTGGCACAACCTTTTGATGCAACTTGGCAGTAATTTGTCAAAGAGTCAAACAGGGGTTCAAAGAGCCTCATTCAGGCACATTCTTTGCAGTATTGTCTATAAAGGGAAAGCATTAAGATCCACCAAATGCTAACTAATAGGAAGTTGGCGAAATAAATTATAGTATATCCATTTACTAGAATGATAACCATTAATTTAAGAAACAGAACTGTTATTTGGTGAGATGAAAATATATATCCATATTATAAATGGAAATTTAGGTTGCAAACTTTGATGTCCTGTGATCATATTTTTATAGGAGTGAGGATATGCTTAGAAAAGCATTTCAGGGGCAGCCAGGCTCAGTGGTTTAGCACCACCTTTAGCCCAGGGCCTCATCCTGGAGACCCTGAATCGAGTCCCACGTCGGGCTCCCTGCATGGAGCCTGCTTCTCCCTCTGCCTGTGTCTCTGCCTCTCCCTCTCTCTCTGTGTCTCTCATGAATAAATAAATAAAATCTTAAAAAAAAGAAAATCATTTCAAACAATCTAAATATACACTAAACCATTAATATGGCTATTTTTTAACCACCCGTACGATGAGCATATATGATTCACTAAAAAGGAAAAAAAGTAAGGTTATTTGTCCCCTTAAAAAATGTTCATATATCTATTAAAGAAATTGAACCAATCTTCAAGAAGAAAAAGCCCCAACTTAACGGGATAAGCACTGGGTGTTATACTATATGTTGGCAAATTGAACTCCAATAAAAAATATACAAAAAATAAAATAAATAAGTCACAGGAATTTAAAAAGTAAAAAAAAAAAAATTAAAAAGAAGAAAAAGCCCCAGACCCAGATGGTTTCACTGATAAGGTCTGTCAAACATTTAAGAAGGAAGTGATACCAGTTCCCTACAAGCTCTTCCAGAAACTAAAAGCAGAGGGAATACTTCCTAACTCATTCTATTAAGCCAGCATTACCCTAATACCAAAACCAAAGACATCACAGGAAAGAAAAACTACAGATCAAAATCTCTCATGAACATAGATATAAAAATCCTCAAAAAAATTAGCAAATCAAATCCAAAAATTTCTTTAAAAAAATTATACACCACAATCAGTTGGGACTTATTCCAGGTGTGCAAGATGGGACCTCTGAAAATCAATTCGTGTCCAGGGCTAAAGAAGAAAAATCACGATCATATCAATAGGTGAGGAAAAATCATTTGAGAAAATCCAATACCCATTCATGATGAAAACTCAGCAAACTAGGGATGGAAGAGAACTTCCTCAAGTTGATTAAGAACATCTACCCAGAAACCTACAGCTAATGCCATGCTTAATGCTTTCCCTCCTGAGATTGGAAAAAAAGGTAAGGATGTCCCATCTTGCTACTGACATTTAACAATCCTGAAAGAAAAAAAAGAAAAAAAAAACAATCCTGAAAGACTGAGCTAATGTAATAAGACAAGAAAAGGAAATAAAAGTACACAGACTGAGAGGGAAGAAAGAAATTTCTGTTCTCAAATGATATGATTGTCTATGTAGAAAATCCCCACCTCGAATATAAATAATAGTGAAAGGGAATAGAAGGGAAGGGAGAAGAAATGGGTAGGAAATATCAGAAAGGGAGACAGAACATGAGAGACTCCTAACTCTGGGAAATGAACTAGGGGTGATGGAAGGGGAGGAGGGCGGGGTGTGGGGGTGACTGGGTGATGGGCACTGAGGGGGGCACTTGACGGGATGAGCACTGGGTGTTATTCTGTATGTTGGCAAATTGAACACCAATAAAAAATAAATTTATTATTAAAAAAAAATCCCCACCTCAAAAAATGACCAAAAATCTCCTGTAACTCAGTAATGACAAGGTTGCAAAATACAAGTTCAACACACAAGTCAGTTGCTTTTATATATTAGCTATATCTCAGCAATAAACAAGTAGAATTTGAAATTTTTTTTAAGATTTTATTTATTTGACAGAGAGAGCACAAGCAAGGCAGCAGCGGGGGGAGAGGAAGTGGGAGAAGCAAACACCCCGTGGAGTAAGGAGCCCGATGTGGGGCTTGAACCCAGGACGTTGGGATCATGACCTGAGCCAAAGGCAGATACTTGACTGACTGAGCCACCCAGGTGTCCCTAGAATTTGAAATTTAAAACATAATAGCATTTACATTGGCAAAAATTACCTACGTATAAATCTAACAAAATACGTATGAGTTCAACATGAGAAAAACTATAAAACTCCAATGAAAGAAATCAAAGAAAATCTAAATAAATGGGAAGTCAATTTATCCTGATTTTATTTATAGATTTAATGTAATCCCGATCAAAATTCTAGCAAGTTAACTTGCAGATATCAACAAACAGATTCTAGATTTTACCCACCACAGCACTAAAGAGGGACAGAGTCAGGAGACTGACCCTACCCGACCTCAAGGCTTACTCACGTTATAGTAACCAAACCAGCACAGTCTCGGTGAGAGGACGGACTAATCGGTCAGTTAACACCGAGTGAACCCAGATAAGCGCCGTCAATGAATCACCGGCGAAGGAGCACAGACAACACAATGGAGAAAGGACAGTCTCTTTTTTTTTTTTTTATTTGAACTCAATTAAAAAAAAATTAAATAAATAAAATAAACTCAATTTAAATGACAAATAGTGTATTATTCGCCTCCGAGGCAGAGGTCAGTGATCCATCGGTCTTACATGACACCCGGCGCTCACCCCATCCCGCACCCTCCTTCCTGCCCGCCCCCCAGTGACCCTGCCCCCACCCCCTCCCCAGCGACCCTCAGTTTGTTTCCTGTGCTTAAGAGTCTAGCATGGTTTGTCTCCCCCTCTGATTTCATCTTGTTCTCCCCCCACTTGTTCTCTCTTTCTCTCTAAAATAAATAAAGTCTATTTTTTTAAGATTTTATTTATTTATTTATGAGAGACAGAGAGAGAGAGAGAGGCAGAGACACAGGCAGAGGGAGAAGCAGGCTCCATGCAGGGAGCCCGACGCGGGACTCGATCCCGGGTCTCCAGGATCACGCCCTGGGCTAAAGGCGGTGCTAAACCGCTGAGCCACCTGGACTGCCCTAAAATAAATAAAATATTAACAAAAAATAGATCCTAGAACTAAATGCAGGGACGTTTGGGTGGCTCAGCGGTTTAGCACCTGCTTCCAGCTCAGGGTGCGATCCTGGGGTCCTGGGATCAAGTCCCACGTCGGGCTCCCCGCAGGGGGCCTGCTTCTCCCTCTGCCTTTGTCTCTGCCTCTGTGTGTGTGTGTGTGTGTCTATGAATAAATAAATAAAATCTTTAAAAATATATATATAGGGAAGCAGCCGCGATGTCCTTCAACAGGCGAGGAGGTAAACAGTGTTCCACTCAGGCAGTGGAATGTCATCCGGTAATAAGAAAGACATGGGTCATCGAGTCACCAAAGGACCTGGAGGTTGCTTCCGTGCGTGTTGCTCAGGGAAAGAAGTGAGTCTGGAAACGCTCCCGATGGGACAACTCCAAGGACACGATGCAAAACTACAAACGACAAAGATCAGGCGTTGCCGGGGGTCCAGGCAGGAGAAGGGGGAGATGATCACATGGGACATGGGGGATTCCTGGGGCCGTGAAACAAGTCTGTGCAGCCCCGTGACGCGCGTTTGCCGAGACCCACAGAACGCAGGCCGTCCAGAGTGGACCCCGAGGTCTCGGAGTTAACGTGGGTCCATCCCTTGCGGCAGACCCGCTGCACCCTCACCAGGGCCTTAATAAGCCGGGGGAGACGAGAATGTGGCAACTCCGTGCTCTGCTCAACTTTTCTATGAACCTAAAAGTGCTCTTAGACTCTAAGACCTTAAAAACCCTTTAAAAAAAGTCTTCGAAAAATTAAAAAATAAAAATTAAAAAGTCTTCGAGAGAGAGGAAAGGATGAAACAGCGGGAGCTGTTAGAAGCCGGTTCCCCCTCAGTGACTCACGGAGGAGCCAGAAGCCCTCAGAGCCAGACCAGCCAGGCTCCAAGGCCCGCGGGTCACCCCTTAGGGACCCGACGCCACGTTCGGTGTCCGGGGGGTGAGAGCGGGACGCGACGGCGGCCCCCACAGCCTCCCCCGTGACTCGCAGAGCACGATGGTCACTGAGTGGCCTCCACGAGTCACAGAAGCTACACAGAGACCAGTTGACCATAAACGCTCTGGAGCTCCTTGACCACCTCCCGCCGATGGCCGCCGGTCCCCTGCGCGACGCATCTGCCATGAGGACACAGAAGCTGAGGGGTCGGGAATTGACCAAGACACCCACGCCCTGTCCCCAGGCTGCCCCTGTCCCCGCGGGGGACCCGCAAGGGCTTCACGTCCTCCAGGGACAGATGAAGACAAGACGCCCCCGCCGCCCCGTCCCAGGACCAGCTGCGGTTCCCCAGGCCCTGCTCTCACACTGAGCAGTAGTAAAGATCACCCCAAAAAACGGGAAAGACAGCATTTCCTGCTGGTGGGAACCCCAGCAGGTGCAGCCACCTGCAGAGCAGCGTGGAGGGTCCTCAAGAGCTGCCCTGCGACCCAGCGACGGCACCGCGGGGGATTCACCCCAAGGATACAGGTGCAGCCAAACGCCGGGACACCCCCCCCCATGCTCACAGCAGCAGCGCCCGCAGGAGCCCGACGGCAGGAGGAGCGGTGCCCCCGGGATGGTGGAGCGAGGAGACGGGTCCCCAAGTCAGTGGGCTGCCCCGCGCCAGCAGGAAGGACGGGTCTTGACATTTGCAACGACGTGCACGGAGCTGGAAGGGAAGCTGCAGAGTGAGCCCGGGGCCTCGCTCACGGGGCACATGAGAAACAGGGGCGCGGGGAGGGGGGCGATGAAACAAGACCAACCAGAGAGACTCTTAAGCACAGGAAACAAGCTGGGGGCTGCAGGGGGCAGGGGGGGGGGGTGCCTGGGGAGGGGCGGGGAGATGGGGTGAGTGCCGGGAGCCCCAGGAGACCCACGGGTCCCTGACCTCTGCCTCTGAGACTGACATTACGTGTTAATTAACTGATTTTAAATAGAATAAAAATTTTAGAACTTTTTAAAAATTAAAAAAAAAAAGATAGCACTCTTTCTGAGCCTTTAAAAACTACCCAATTCCTAAGCCTGAGGAGGAACACCGGGGAATCGCCGCTTTCTCACGGAGGCAAGTCCAGGGCGCCGAGAACCCCAGCGGCTCCGAGCTGTGAGGAGAGGCATCCCCGCGTGGCCTTGGGAACAGCAGGGGGACCTGGGAGCCCCAGTGCGCGTGGCCTGGAGGCCGGATGCCCAGCAGAGGGGATCGGGGTCTGCTGGGACCCGCCCCACCGGCTGGATGCACAGAAGCAAATGCGCCCAGGGCGGAAGGGTTGTTTGTGCAGAGGCCGCCCCCTGCTCCGGGCCCTTCACCCCAGAGACCTGTGACGGGAGCAGGGACAAGGAGCACCTGGCAGCGGCCGGGGCAGCGGGGTCCACGCAGCCATGAGCTCGGGCCGCAGCCACACCCAGGGCCCTGCACCTGCACTGTGGGCCCCTAACCTGGGCCCCGGGGACGCGGGAGACGAGCGAGGGCCAGCTTCCACCTCCCGGAGCAGAGGAGCCTCCGGGTGGCGGGCAGAGGGTGGGGGGCCTGCAGGGGAGGAGGCTGCCTGGGATCCCCCACGGGTACCCCTCGGGGTCTCCCAGCTCAGGCCTCAGGCTCCGAGGAGACGCGTCGACATGGAAGGTGTGGGGAGCCGGCGAGGCCGCAGGGCTGGAGAGTCCCCGTCTGTGGGGACGTTGTGCGCGGCCCGGGGGGTCAGCCAGCCTGTCCGGGCCGGGGCCACAGCGGCGTCCTTACGGGAGCCCAGGCCGGCCTCTCCCCAGGCATGACCAAGAGCCGGCCTGCCGCGAGCTCCGCTGACTCTCGGGAGGACGGGGAGCACCTCCCAGGGTCCTCTTCCTCCGGCCAGGACGCCAGCAGATCCCACGAGGACGCAGTTTGACTCGACATCTGGAAAATGACTTCACAGAAGCACAGACGGCACGAGCACTGCGGGCCGCAGGCGACCCGGAGTCCACGCCAGAGGGCAGGCTCTGGGTGCGGCCCCGGGACCCCAAGCCCAGCGGGAGGCGGCCCCAGCACCCCCGGGTGGCGACCATCGGCCCCATGCGAGGTGGACAAGGGGGACGACCGTCCCTGCCGCATGTGGGGCCAGCGCCAACACCGGCACGTGCCGAGCCCTTGCTGCCGCCGACCTCGGGCCCCGAGAGCGCACGCGCCCGTCTCCATCGAACATGACGCAGCCGCTCAGTCAGCCTGTGGCCCAGGTCCACGCCACCCGCCAGGGACCCCGCGCCGTGAGGGCTGTCGGGGCCTCTCACGGGGGTTCCGGAGCGTGCGGACCCCGCACTGCGGGCCCAGGACAAGGTGAGCCCCGCGGGCCGAGCTCTGGGCAAACCACGCACGGACTCCTGTGGCCTCAACATCTGCACGACTCCTTGCAAGCTCTGCACATGCATTTCTCTGGGTCGCCTCCTTGGTGGTCACGGCCCCCCCGGGAGGGAAGACTCAGGAGACCAAGGTGTCGAACCATCAGCGCCCGGCCCCAGGCCGCGGGGGGCAGCGGGTATGTGCTCATGCGTGGAGGGCTCGTCGGGGGCCCGTGTCCCCCTTTCTGTTCCAGAACCTGCGTTTGGGACTCCGGGGCTGAGAGTGGTGGAAACTCCGTGAGGCCAAGATGGGGTGGGAGCTCCAGCCCACAGCCCCCGCCCCCCGCCCCCGGGAGCCCCTGGCAGCACCGTGACAACGGGGTGCAGGGGAACGGTGCGGCACTTGGTGAGGCCCACTCCAAGGGCCGGAGGGCCAGGGCCGGGGGCTCACTTGCCCTGCACCCAGCCCCACAGGGCCTCCCTGACCTCCCTGTTCCTCAGGGTGTAAATGAAGGGGTTCAGCACCGGGGTCACAGCAGTGTTGAGCACGGTGACGGCCTTGGTGAGGTCCAGCGAGCTCTCCGCCGACGTCCTCACGTGCAGGAAGATGGTGGAGCCGTACCAGACGAGGACCACAGTGAGGTGGGAGGAGCAGGTGGAGAAGGCCCTGCGCCGCCCCTCGCCGGCCGGGATCCTGACGACGGTGGCGATGATGCAGGCGTAGGAGAGCAGCGTGACGGAGCAGGAGCCCAGGATGACGCAGAAGGCGATGCCGAAGGACGCCAGCTCCACCACGCGCGTGTCGCTGCAGGACAGCGCGATCCAGGGCGCGATGTCGCAGAAGAAGTGGTTGATGACGCGGGCGCCGCAGAAGGAGAGGCGGGCGATGAGGGCGGCGGGCACGGCGATGGCCGAGAAGCCGCACAGCCAGCAGCCGAGCGCCAGGCGGGCGCACAGGCCGGGCGTCATGACGCTGCCATAGCGCAGCGGCCGGCAGATGGCCAGGTAGCGGTCGTAGGCCATCGCGGCCAGCAGGAAGTACTCCGTGCAGCCCAGCGAGAACACGAAGTACATCTGCGCCGCGCAGCCGGCCGGGGAGATGGCTCCGCGGCGGGAGGCGAGCGTGGCCAGGGCCTTGGGCACGCAGGCCGTGGTGAACCAGACCTCCAGGAAGGCCAGGTGGCAGAGGAAGAAGTACATGGGCGTCCGGAGGCGCGGGTGCGCCCCGACCAGGCCGATGATGGCCAGGTTGCCTGCCACCGCCAGCACGTACATGAGCAGGAAGAGGACGAAGAGCCCCACGTGCAGCCCCAGCGGCCCCGGGAAGCCCAGCAGGATGAAGGGCTCCTGCGCAGACTGGTTCTGGCTGCGGCCCCAGGCCATGGGCACCGTGGGGACAGGGACCCTCCCGCCGGGGCCAGGGACCGCCCACCCCGAGCCCAGAGGTGAGAGCCGGGGCCGGGCCGGTCCCTTCTCTTTGGGGTCTACTCACCTCGTCTATGGTCCCAGGACTGCGGCCAGACCTGGGTCCCCGTGGGGGCGACGGGGCCACGGGCCTCCCCTCCGCAGGGACACTGCTCACAAGGACACTGGACCCAGGTTATCAGGGCTTCCCACCTGGGGGGACAGCGCCTCGTTCCAGACCCTTCTCACCTGGGGGTCCTCACTCTAGACTCAAGAAGCCTGGGAAAGGGGGATCCCTGGGTGGCGCAGCGGTTTGGCGCCTGCCTTTGGCCCAGGGCGCGATCCTGGAGACCCGGGATCGAATCCCACGTCGGGCTCCCGGTGCATGGAGCCTGCTTCTCCCTCTGCCTGTGTCTCTGCCTCTCTCTCTCTCTCTCTGTGTGACTATCATAAATAAATAAAAATTAAAAAAAAAAAAAAAAGAAATTGAGATTTAAAAAAAAAAAAAAAAAAAAAGAAGCCTGGGAAAGGACACGAATTGTCAAGTTTTCACAAATGAAATTATGTGTGGCCCAATTTTTAGCATTTGCATCCAATAAAGCAGATTGATTCCTGGTGAGACATCCTTACCTGTGCCCAGTAGCCCCCACCCCGGCCACACCCAACACAACCGTCCAAGGTCGCCCAGGGGCCCGGCTCCCCTCCCCTGGGGCTGTCACCCCCACTACCGGGCCGAGGCCCCAAGTGTGAAATTGCAGCTGCCTCACGAGCGCCCCCTCCTGGCTGGATGCTGGGGGGGCACTTGGGGGGCACTTGCTGGAAGGGGGGGTGCCTGAGGGTGGTGCCCGCAGGGGAGGGCGCAGGGCTGTGGCACCTGTCGGGGGGCTCGTTGGGAGCTGAGCTGCCTCCCGGGGTGCCCGACGCCTCTGCACAAGGGCCGGGGCCCCCACCCCGCGGGCAGCCCCGGTGAGCATCGAGGGGGGCAGAGCCGGCTGCGAGCAGGAGAGCGGCGGGCAAGGGTTCCCAGGCGGCGGAGGCTGGGCGCACTCTGGGAGCCGGCACGCAGGCGCCCGTCCCCCTCCCCCCCATCAGGCGTCCCCCTCTCCCACAGGCACCCTCCTCCCCCGTGCAAGCACCTGCCTCCCCACCCAGTCACCCCCCCCCCAGGAGCAGGTGCACATACCACGCACCTAGAGGGTGGGCAGGCACACCCACGGGCCTGGGCTCACACATGTGTGCACACCCGCTACCGACCGGCCCTGGAACACTCCCCCTGGCTCCGGGTGGGCCGGGGGTCCCCCGCTGCATCCCCCCACGGCGCATCAGCAAAGCCCCCCCAGCAGCAGCCCACGCTCAGCAGCTCGGGCAGCGAGGTCCCGCGAAGGCCAAACCCCAGGTCGCCTGTCCCCAGGCCCAGCGGGGCGCCCGGCGGGTCTTGTCCTGGAAGAAGCCGTCTTTCCGGCAGGGCCCCCATGACTCCATTTCGGGGGGCTGGAGTGCCTCTCAGTGCCGCCCCCAGGACTCAGAGGGGTGACCCAAGCCCTGGGCACCGCGGCCCCGGAGGGCAGGCCGGCCAGCCTCGTGCTCGACCGGGGCGCTGGGTCCTGACGCGGGAACCGGGGCTGCTTCCTCTGCCTCGACGCCAGGTCGGGCCTCAGCTAGGAACCGTCTTCGCTGCTGAGGGTGCCCACGTGGACAGGAGGCGTCGGCTCATCCTGCCGGCCAGGGCACCCCGGTTCTGCAGGCCCCAGTGGCCGTTCCTCCCACGTCCCCGAGCGAGGACAGCAGGCCAAGGCCACCGTGGAGGAGCGCCAGGCCCCGGAAGCGTGCGCATCTCACACGGGGTCCCTCACGAGTCCGACTCGGGACACCCCTCGTGAGGGACGACAGGGCTGGGGAACCCACCTGCCCAGGTCAGCTTGGGGGGCACAGCACGGTCGGGGTCACTCACCCGAGGTCTGAGCAGTTCCAGGAGCCCCCGAAGGAGGGTGAGCGTGGGAAGGCCCAGGGACTGTCGGGCGGGAGCGCTGCCTGGGGCCCACAGACCCTCTGACTTGCCAGTGGGGGCCCCTTGCTGTCCACCGCCGACCTCCTGACACGCAGCGAGGAGGAACAGAGCGGGGGGCTCGAGAGTGGCCCCACGCAGCCCGGCTCATCCAGGGCGGGGCCGGGAGGCAGCTCTGGCCGCCCAAGAAATGGCCTGGTCCCCCAACAACACCCCCGGGGGCGGCCCCCAGCCCATCGTGGGTCCCGAGCCTGCAGGACGGCGCTGCCCGGGGACCCCGACTCTGCTCATTCACACTGGCCAGAGCCCCAGCGCCCCTGCCTCCGGGACGAGGCCCGAGGTGCCCGTGCCGAGCCGCCCTCACCCCCAGCTGAGGCTGCAGTGCCCCCTCCCGGCTTCTCCTCCGACGGGGACGCCCCCCAAGGCCCAGGTGACCGTCAGCTCCCACCTGCCACCGTGCTCAGGCGCACGGTCCGGGCTGCACACGCATCTGAGGCGGGCGGCAAGGGGACCCCCTCCCTGGAGCCCCCACCTGCCCGCTAGTGGGGAGAGCAGAGGGCAGCCCTCCAACACCGGGTTACTTCTGCCCTCCCCCGGCCTCCCCCGGGCTCAGGCCTGTAAGGACCCTCCCGATAATCACGCAGCTGCCGCGGGGCCCTAGGGGCCGGCGAGGTCCCTGGGCTTTGCCTGGCGCCCGTTTCTCACCCGCAGCTCAAGCCTCTCCCCCGGGCCCAGCGGCGCACCTGGCCTGTCTACACAGAGCGCCCACGCTACGGGAACACTGGTGGCCCCCGGCGCCCCGGGGCATGACCCAGCCGTGCACTACACACCGGGTACTCATGGCAGGTGCTCTGTGCCTGGTTCCCCGTCTGTAAGCTGTGCCTCAGTTTCCCCCTCTGTAAACAGGGAGTTGGCTGCAGGCTGATAAGCAAAGGGCGGCTGCCCCACTCCCTGCCCCCACGGAGCTTTCTGGAAAGAGCTGCCTCAGCAAGAGCCAAGCTGGGGCTGTTTGCTGCCAGGCAGCCTCCCCGGTGTCCCCACACCCGCTGCCCCGCGAGGCCGGGAGGAAGCTATGACACGGGGGGAAGGGCTGCTGTCAGCAAGGTGGCCTGGAGCAAAGGCCTGTGGCTGGGCCGCACCCCGGGGGGCGCGCTCGGGGCTGCATCCGGCTGCCTGCAGTCACTCGGGCCCGGGCTCAGGGCGGGCACCCCGGGCGGTGGGGGGAGCGTGCTCCCCCGAGCCTCAGCCTGCTGCCCTCACCAGCACCAGCCGGGGCGGGGCCTGACGAGGCCCCAGGGACATGGGGCCCACTGACCCCGCCGACCTGCCCTGGCATGGCGTGTCACACTGCCCCGGGGACTCGGGGCCACCGCGGGCACTGCCACACAGGTGTCTGGGCTCCCCTAATTGGGAGCTCGTTAAAAGTTGGCGGAGGGGCTCCCTGGAGGCAGCCGCGTTGCCTCATCAGCTGGCGCCAAGGCCGGGGCTGCGCGGGGCGGGGAGGGCGGAGCGCCCGCCGCATCCGGACCCTTGTCAGCGCCCGCGTCTCGTGTCATTATTACGGTGCTGTCGACGGACCGGAGAGCCCGCGGTGGCCGTGAGGTCGCCATCAGCTGAGCCTCCCCCACGCGCGAGCCCGCGGGGACAGCTGGGCTGTTACCGACCTGCCGTCACCAGCGGCTTTTTTCCTATTTCCAACAAGGTCCCAACCAGAGAGGAAATCTGTGATCCCCCCACCCCCCGCGACAGGACCCTGAGAGGTGACGAGGCCCGGGGGCCTGCGCCTGGAGAGCCCCTTCCCCGGCCCCCCTCGACCGCCTTCTCCGCGAGGGGCCACACTCTCCTCCATTTGCTCTGCGGGGGTCGCGGCGAGGACGAGCCATCGGGGGCCATGAGGACGCCCTCGCAGGATGCGAACCCGGCGGCGGCATGAAACGGGCCCGTCCTGACACCGAGACCCGGAGGCCCGGAGGGCGGGGGCTGTGACCAGCACAGCAGACGCGGACTTCCAAGGGCGCCGGTCGCCCGCCGGGGTGGCACAGGGTCAGGAGGGGCCTGCAGGCGAGACGGAGGGGCCGCCCACTCGAGCTTCCTTCACGCCCTGCAGCAGGCGGGTGGCTGAGCGTCCCTGGCCCTGCGAGTGCGAGTGTGAGCGCGACTGCGAGTGTGAGCGCGACTGCGAGTGCAGCAGGCCCCACCCGCGGCCCCGGGCCCAGTGGGGAGTTTGCTGGGGCCCCTGAGGCGGTTCCACAAACTCCGTGGGCGACTGAGAGCAACACACACCTGTGACCTCACGGCGGGTTAGCAGCTTGGCCCCGATGCCGCGCGCTGGGCAGGGTGTGAGCAGGAGCAGCTTCGCCCCGGGCAGTCTGTCTGCTAGGCTGTCCCCACCCCCACCCCCCGCGGCCCTGACCCCCCCCACGGCCACACCTCCTCCGACTGACCGCCTGCCCCGGGCCCCACTCCGAGGACCCCCCAGGACCGGCACCCCCTGGGTCGGCTGACGGCCCTGCCCCAGCAGCCATGCCGCGGACACAGCGCACCGGCCCAGGGAGTGACACGCCCGTGTGCGGGGAGGGCCGTGCTTCCCCGCGGGGCACAGAAAGCCCCACCGGGCCTGTGGGGAGGCCGGCCTGGCGGGTCTCCTGGGGACCCGTGGGCGCCCGAGACCCCGGCCGTTGCCGGAGGCGTTGACAGCTCGGAAAGAAGTTTCGTGTCCGGACACGTGAAAGGAACCGTCGGAGACAAAGCAGCCATGATTGAACGACGGCCGAGTTGTGATGAGAGTGACCTGTCCTTCAGCAGTCGTGCAAAAACCCCAGTGGGCGGCTTACGGTCCCAGGTCCTCCGCGACTGTTGGTTTTATTGTTTAAGGTGATCAACGCGCTCTTTGTGGGCCTGTAGCCCCGCAGCCGCCCAGCCTGGAGTCACCCCTGCGAGCCTCCCCCCTCCTCGTGGAGGTGCTCACGATACCCAGCCCTCCCCTGCAGCCCAGGGGCAGCCCCCCAGCTCCTGCACCCCGACCTGCCTCCACCCCACCCGCCACATCACGACCGGCTCCTGGATCCCACGGGTGCTGGGCCACCGGTTGTCTGGCCACCAACAGGGCCGCTCTGGGGTGGTTGTAAATGTCCCCTGGGGAGGCCATGAAGACGGATTTGGGGGACAAAACAATGACACCCCCTGCTGCCCTCGGAAGCTCTGCACACAGTATCTCCTCCCAGTTGTGACGTCCTCATAGAGTTGAGCAGAAGCCCGCACCCCTTTGCTCTCACCGGCAAATCCGCAGTCCCTTCCCGGAAGGTGGGTGGGCGTCCGGAGGGCCCCCAGACACCGCAGAGCAGGGACGCGGGCAACCGGTCACGTGCACCAAGTGCAAACATGCAGCTGCCAAGTGCAGGTGCGGGGACCACAGGAACCGGCCTGAATGGCGTGACCCCAGGTCCCGGGATCGAGCCCCCGTCGGGTCCCTGCAGGGAGCCTGCTTCTCCCTCTGCCTGGGTCTCTCCTCTCTCTGCATCTCATGAATACATAAGTAAGATTTTTTTTTTTTAAATGCCCAAGAGTAGACAAAACAGGAGAATCGCTGCTAATAAGATGCCGGAAACACCACTGTTGCGACGCCACCGCTGGCTCTAAGTGGATAATCCTTGAGATTCCCTGAAGGAGGCGAAACAGGGAAAACACGCACCCCCACTGCTCACGCTCTGTGCGCTGCTTGTGACCCACCGTTCTGAAGTCACCGCTCGGGGGCACGTCGGTCACCAGCGTGACTGGCATTAATCCCGTTTGGACAAACGTGACTTAGATGAGTATGTGTGTGTGCGTGTGTGGTTCAGCATGTTAGTTTGTTACAGGAAATCCTTGCGGTTTTTTGCTTTTTGGGGGTTTTTTCTGGAGACAGAGCGAGCACGGCAGGAGCACAGGGAGAGAGACTCCCAAGGAGGCTCCGCGCGGGACCCGACATAGGGCTGGATGTCACAGCCCTGACATCACGACCTGAGCCCAAATCAAGTCAGACACGTGACCCCTGGGCCACGCAGGCGCCCTACGGGAAAACTCTTTTTAAGTGAAGTGGTTTATCATGAACCGGTGCAGGCCTGTCTGCGTGAGCTGCTGACATCGTCCTTCCATGACCGTGCCTGGGTCCGGCCCGTGCGTGCTTGTGTACGTGTCTGTGTGTCTGGGTTTCCACGTCTGTACTTGGGCGTCTCGGCGTCAGACACGTGAGTGCTGGTGAGCGACGGAGGCTGCAGAGCGCACACCCCGGAGGGTCGGAGCTTCCCAGACCCAGCGGCCCCGTGCCAGGGAGCCCCGTGGGCCGGGGGGGGGACACCGTCCAGGGTGCTGGCAGCCCTCTGACCAGCACCACGCAGACGCCTCCCGGCCCCACCCTCAGGACCCACACAGCACTGGCCCTGCCCGGGGAAGCCCAGAGCGCACTGGCCTCCCGGGACCTCACACCAGGGAGCCCCAAACAAAGCTCCCCCCGCAGCTGCTGAGCCTGGTCCGACCAAAGCCCCTCAGGCCCAGCCCACCTTCTCCGCACCTCTTGCCCGAGAACCTCAGAGAGCGTGAACCTCACCTGAGACCTCCCACCGCCTGCACCAAGATCCCGAGACGCTGCGTGGTTGGCAGAGCGATGGCTGGGAGACCCGGGCAGAGGTGGGGACAGGAGTGCCCTGCGGCCGGCAGGAGGAGGTCCCCCTCTTCGTCAACCACAATATGTTAAAAACAAAAACTGATCACACTTGGTGACAAAGGTCTGCCTGGTGCAGGGGCGTCCGCTCCTGAAGGACATGCTCAGAGCACGGTCTCTGAAACAGGCTCTGGGGAGCGGCCAACTGTGACGCATGACAGTGGGCGCAGCAGATGCCCGGGGAAGGAGACCCCGCTCAGCGCTGGAAGGTGACCTGAGACAAATATGCCTGCGAGCGTCAAACCAGGCACAGTAATCAACTCCAGATGCAAATTTTTTTAGGAAAGATGGAAGACTTTTTTTTTTAAGATTTTATTTATTTATTCATGAAAGACACACATAGAGAGAGAGAGGCAGAGACACAGGCAGAGGGAGAAGCAGGCTCCATGCAGGGAGCCTGACGGGGGACTCGATCCCGGGTCTCCAGGATCACACCCCGGGCTGAAGGCAGCGCTAAACCGCTGCACCATTGTGACAAGAAATTAATGAAGACCCAAATACGGGGGTGCCCAGGCGGCGCAGTTGGTTAAGCAACAGAGTTTTGGTTTCAGCTCAGGTTGTGACCTCAGGGTCGTGGGATCAAGGCCCACACAGGGCTCCACTCTCAGCACAGAGTCTGCTTGGGTTTCTCTCTCCCTCTCCCTCTGCCCCTCCTCTTGTATGCTCTCTCTCTTTCTCTAGAATAAATAAATAAATGTGAATACATAGAAAGACAACCCATATTCGTGGAGCAGATGACTCAAGAGTGTTGATCTTGCCAATGCCACCCAAAGTGACCTACAGACTCAATGCAATCCCTATCAGAATAACAATGACAGATTGTTAAGTCCCAGTAGTTCATTTTCGCTTTTGTTTCCCTCGCCCTTGGAGACGTGTCTAGCAAGGAGCTGCTGAGGACAAAGTCTGTAGCCAAAGGTTGCTGCCTGTGTTCTCCTCTAGGATTTTGACTGATTCTTTTATCACGTTTAGGTCTTTTACCCATTTTGAGTCTATCTTTGTGTGTGGTGTGAGGAAATGGTCCAGTTTCATTCTCCTGCATGTGGCTGCCCAGTCTTCCCAGCACCATTTGTTGAAGAGACTGTCCTTCCAGGGGAGAGTCTTTTCTGCTTTGTCAAAGATGAGTTGACCACAGAGTTGGGGGTCCACGTCTGGGTTCCCTATTCTGTTCCATTGATCGCTGTGTCTGTTTTTTGTGCCAGGACCACACAATCTTGATGATCACAGCTTCCTAACACAGCTTGATGTCCACAATTGTGATGCCCCTGGCATTGGTTTTCTTTTTCAACATTCCTTTGGCTATTTGGGGTCTTGTCTGCTTCCATATAAATTTTAGGATTGTTTGTCCCAGCTCTGTGAAAAATGTTGGTGGTATTTTGATAGGGGTTGCATCGACTGTGTAGATTGCCCTGTAACATAGACATTTTCACAATATTTGTTCTTCCAACCCATGAGCATGGAATGTTTTTCCATCACCTTGTGTCTTCTTCAATCTCCTTCATAAGTGTTCTGTAATTTTCAGAGTACAGATCCTTTACCTCTTTGGTTAGGTTTATTCCTAGCTATGTTGTGGTTTTTGGTGTAAATGGGATAGATGCCTTCATCTCTCTTGTTTCTGTCTCATTAGTGTATAGAAATGTAACTGATTTCTGTGTATTGATTTTGTATCCTGCCACTTTGTTGAATTCCCATATCAGCTCTAGCAATTTTATCCTGGAGTCTTTTGGGTTTTAAATATAGAGTATCATGTTATCTGTGAAGAGTGGAAGTTTGACTTCTTCTTTGCCCATTTGAATGCCTTTTATTTCTTTTAGTTGCCTGATTGCTGAGGCTGGGACTTCTAGTACTATGTTGAATAGCAGTGGTGAGAGTGGACATCCCTGTCTTGCTCCTGATCTTAGGGGAAAGGCTCCCAGTGCTTCCCCATTGAGAAGGATATTTGCTGTGGGCTTTTCATAGATGGCTTTTAAGATGCTGAGGAATGTTCCCTCTATCCTGACACTCTGAAGAGTTTTGATCAGGAAAGGATGCTGTATTTTGTCAAATGCTTTCTCTGTATCTATTGAGAGGATCCTATTGTTCTTGTTTTTTCTCTTATTGATGTGATCTATCACGTTGATTGTTTTACGAGTGTTGAACCAGCCTTGCATCCCGGGGATAAATCCCACTTGGTCATGGTGAATAATCCTCTTAATGTACTATTGGATCCTATTGGCTAGTATCTTGCTGAGAATTTTTGCATCCGTGTTCATCTGGGATATTGGTCTGTAATTCTCCTTTTTGGTGGGGTCTTGGTCTGGTTTTGGAACTTCATCAAGATAAAAGGCTTTTGCACAGCAAAGGAAACAATCAACAAAACTTAATGGCAACCTATGGAATGGGAGAAGATATATGCAAATGTCTTATCGGATAAAGGGCTAGTATCCAAAATCTATAAAGAACTTATCAAACTCAACACCCACCAAAAAAAATCCAGTCAAGAAATGGGCAGAAGATATGACAAGGCATTTCTCCAAAGAAGACATATAAGTGGACAACAGACACATGAAAAACTGTCCAACATTGCTCAATATCAGGGAAATATGAACCAAAACCACAATGAGATCCCACCTCACACCTGTCAGAATGTCTAAAATTAACAACCCAAGAAACGGCAGGTGAGGATGCAGAGAGAGGGGCACTGTCTTACGCTGTTGGTAGGAATGCAATTTGGTGCAGCCACTCTGGAAAACAGTATGAAGGTTCCTTATGAAGTTAAAAATAGAGCTACCCTACATCCCAGCAATTGCACTACTGGGTATTTACCCAAAGGATACAATGATTCACAGGGGCACCTGCACCCCCGTGTTCACAGCAGCCATGTCCACAATAGCCAAACTGGGAGGAGCCCAGATGTCCATCGACAGATGAATGGATAAAGAAGACATGGTATACATACATACGATGAAATATTATCCAGTTATCAAAAAGAAAAAATCTTGCCATTTTCAATGACATGGATGGAACTAGAAGGCATTATGCTAAGTGAAATGAGTCAATCAGAGAAAAACAAATACCATCTGATTTCACTCATATATGGAATTTAAGAAACAAAACAGATGAACATAGGGAAGGGAAGGAAAAATAAGATAAGATGAAATTAAAGAGGGAGACAAACTGGAGGAGACTCAACTCTAGGAAACAAACTGAGGGTTGCTGGAGGGGAGGTGGGGGGATGGGGTAACTGGGTGATGGACATTAAGGAGGGCACTTGATGGGATAAGCACCGGGTGTTATATGCAACTGATGAATCACTAAATTCTACTCCTGAAACTAATAATACAGTATATGTTAACTAAATTGAATTTAAATAAATAATTTTTTAAAGAATAGCAATATCCTTTTTCTTTTTTTTTTTCCAAAATTGAGAAAACTGATTCCCAAATCAAATGGATTAGCAATGGTCCAGAATAGCCCCAGCAATCTTGAAAAAAAAAATTGTAGGACTTACAACTCTTAATTTCAAAACTTACTACAAAGCTATAGTAATCAAGAGTGTGGTACTGGCATAAGGATAGACACACAGACCAATGGAATAGATTCAAGAGATAAAAAATAACCCCACACATCTACGATCAACCAATTTTTGACAAAAGTATCAAGACCATTCCATAGGGAAAGAATAGCCTCGCCAACAAAAGGGCTGGCACAACTGAACATCTACCTGCAGAAGAATGAGGTTGGAACCCTACCTCACACCATATATCAAAATTAACTCAAAAAGGATCAATGATGAAAATATATTAGTTAAAACTATAAAACTCATTGAAGAAAATATGAGTAAATCTTTATGACCTTGAGTTTGCAAAAGGACTCTTAGATATGACACCAAGAGCAACTGGAGTTCATAAAAATTTAAAACTTTTGTGCATCAGAGAATACTCTCAAGAAATTGAAATGATAACTCACAAAACGGGGTGAAATATTTACAAATCTATGTCCAATAAGGGTCTAGTATCCAGAATACATTAAAAAAAAAAAAAACCCTCTTACAACTCAAAACCTAAAAGACAAACAATTTAACTTAAAAATGGGCAAAGGGGGCAGCCCAGGTGGCTCAGTGGTTTAGCGCCGCCTTCAGCCCAGGGCGTGATCCCAGGGTTCTGGGATCGAGTCCCACATCCGGCTCCCTGCAGGGAGCCTGCTTCTCCCTCTGCCTGTGTCTCTGCCTCTCTCTGTGTGTCTCTTATGAATAAATAAATAAAATCTTAAAAAAAAATACTTGCCATGGAATATTATCCAGTCATAAAAAGGAGTGAAGTACTGGTCCATGCTACAATGCGAACAAACTTGGAAAACAGAGCTAAAGGAAAGATGCCAGACACAAAACGCTACATACTGTATGATTCCACTTATATGAAATATCTAGGATACAAAGCAAATTGGTGACAGCCAGGCCGGAGCAGGAGGAAGGAGGAATGGGGCACAGAGCTTCCTCTGGGGGTGATGAGAACATGCTGAAGTCAGACAGAAACAACAGTGGCACAACATCACCAAATCCTGCTGGACCGCACGTTCTCAGTAGTTCATGTTATGCTGTGTGAATTTCACTTCAGGAAAAAAAGAAAATGAAAAAGAAAAAGATGCCACAAACAAGGAAATCTTAAAACATTTCCATGAAGGTATAGATGCAACTATTCTAACCCCAGAGTAGTCAAGAATGTCCTTAAAAAAGAATGTGTATTTTAAAAAAAATTTTTTTAAAGAATGTGAATCAAAAAAGAAAAAACTTTTATTTTTTTAAAAGATTTTATTTACTTATTCATGAGAGACACAGAGAGAGATAGATAGAGAGAGAGGCAGGGACACAGGCAGAGGGAGAAGCAGGCTCCACGCAGGGAGCCCGACGTAGGACTCCATCCCGGGACTCCAGGATCACGCCCTGGGCCGAAGACGGCGCTAAACTGCTGAGCCAAAAAATAAAAAAATAAAAAAATAAATAAATAAATAAACTGCAGAGCCACCCAGGGATCCCCAAAGAAAACATTTTTAATTGACAACAATCATTATTTATTAACTTCATTCTACACTTTAAGACACAGGGAGAATGCTTTATCAATTTCCATTTCTTAGAACATCTCGGGTATAGCCCAGAGGGCATACCCACTGGCAAGTGGATTGATGAGGCATCTGTATGAAAGCAGGTCTACAAAGGAGACAGTCTCATGTAGTGGGTAAGAGCTCGGACTCTGGAATCAGAAAAGCTGATTCTAATTCCCATTCACTGCCTAGCCCCTGTGTCACCATGGGTGGATGGCCTCAGTTCCATCTCTAAAATTAGATGGTTGCAGAAATAAAATGAGAATGCATCACAGATACCGTTTACAATGCCTGGCTTATAGTCCAGCCCTCGACAAATGTTAGCTATTATTATTGAGCAAGAAGACAAATCGTAAAAGGAAATTTTTTAATTTCTGAAAATTTGTTAAAATTAAGGCCTTTATTTAAGGGGAACCTGGGTGGCTCAGTTGGCTAAGCGTCCAACTCTTGATATTGGCTCGGGTCATGACCTCAAGGTCTTGGGGTCAAGTCCAGTGTCAGGCTCCGTGCTGGACTTGGAGCCTGCTTAAGGCTCTCTCTCTCTCTCTCTCTCTCCTCCCTCAAAGAACAAAAAACCTTTAAAACCTGACCAAAGAAGATACACAGATGGAAGAAAAGCATATGAAAAGATGGTCAACAAAGATGTTGCTAGAATATTGCACAACTAAAATATTGCACAATTAAAACAATGAGATATGACTACATGCCTATAAGAATGGCTAAAATTCAAAAACCTGACAATGCAAAGTGCTGGTAAGGATACAGAGCAACATTGCTGGTAGGAAGGCAAAACCCTAAAGCCACTTTGGGGGATGGTTCGGCAGCTTCTTATGCAGCTAAACATACTCTTGTCATAAGATCCAACAATCACATTCTCAGATACTTACCCAGCTGATTTGAACACTTACGCCCACACAAAAAACTGCACATGGATGTTGATAGCAGCTTTATCCATAATCACTCAAAGCTAGAAGCAACCAGCATGTCCTTTAATAGGTGAATGGATAGTCTGGAAAGTCTGTATACTGTACGATTCCGATTATATGACTTTTCCAAAGTCAAAACTATGAGGACGGTGTAATGATCAGTTCAGGGGAAGGAGAGTGTTTAGTAGGTAAAGCTCGGAGGACTTTCAGGGCAGGGAGACTATTCCATACCCTAGTGTAATGGTGGGTACGTGATGCTTGCTGAAACCCATTACACTTTACCACACAAGAAGTGAATTTTGATGTATGTAAATTTTTTAAGAATCAGGGCAGCCCGGGTGGCTCACTAGTTTAGCGCCGCCTTCAGCCCAGGGCATGATCCTGGAGTCCCGGGATCAAGTCCCATGTCGGACTCCCTGCATGGAGCCTGCTTCTCCCTCTGCCTGTGTCTCTGCCTCTCTCTCTCTCTCTCTCTCTGTCTCTCCCTATTTTCATGAATGAATGAATGAATAAATAAAATGTTTTTGGGATGTCTGGGGGGCTCAGCAGTTGAGCGTCTGCCTTTGGCTCAGGGCGTGACCCTGGGGTCCCGGGATCGAGTCCTACGTCGGGCTCCCTGCATGGAGCCTGCTTCTCCCTCTGTGTGTGTCTCTGCCTTTCTCTGTGTGTCTCATGAATAAATAAATAAAATCTAAATAAATAAATAGATAGATAAATAAATAAAAAACCAACAACACAAGGAGACACCAGAAAAAACTTTTTAGAGCAACAGTTTCTCAAAGTCTGTACCCAGTGCAAGGCGGTGTGGCCACGTTGGACCAGCCTGGCAGCTCCTCACAGAGCTGAACACACTCTCATGTAACCCACACTTACATTCGCACAGGAAAATGTATGCAACTGTTTATAGTGACTTAGTTCGTAATCAGCAAAAACTGGAAACGGCCCAGGTACCTCGGCTGGTCTTCCACGCAGGGGACGCACGCAGCAGCCTGGCTGAGCCACGAAGGGAGCGCACTAAGGGAGCCAGGCTCAAAATGGGACACGCTCTTTTGATCCTATTTATATAACATTCTGGAAAAGTCAAAGTTACAGGAACAGAAAACAGATTTGCCAGGCACCGGGGACGGGGAGGTTTATTCACCAAGGGGCGGGCAGCAGGGAGGGAAACTTGGAAGATGGAACCTTTGTATATTTTTATTGCGGTGGTGCTTATACGACTATGTGCATTTGCTAAAATTGCAGAACTGTACACCCGAGAGAGTAGGTTTTGCTGTATGATACCTTAATAAAGAGAACATGAAAATACCTAAGAACATCCGTTCATTAAAAGACACCTTAGGGCAGCCCGGGTGGCTCAGCGGTTTAGCGCTGCCTTCAGTCCAGGGCCTGACCCTGGGGTCCCGGGATCGAGTCCTGCGTTGGGCTCCTGCATGGAGCCTGCTTCTCCCTCTGCCTGGGTCTCTGCCTCTCTCTCTCTCTCTCTCTCTCTCTCTCTCTGTGTGTCTCTCATGAATAAATTAAATCTTTAAAAAAAATAAAATAAAATAAAAGACACCTTAAAGAAAGTAAAAAAATACGTTAAAAACTGAGGGAAGCTACTGCAACACATAGACTACATCCATTTTGAGGATATACGTGTGAGGCGGCCTCCAGCTGCATGGAGCGAGCTCGCGTCAGGGCCGCCTCCACCGCAGTGACGGGGTTAAACACGACCCGTAATATGATTATCTGGGTGCTGTCACGTTAATCTTTAATAGCTGTTTCCGGATGCCGGGCAGGGGCAGTGCGGGGCAGTGACCCCGGGAGCAGTGGGGCCGGGCTGGACGGCAGCTGTGCGACCAGGGCCCGGGCCAGGACTGCTGGTCTCTGCAAAGGGAGGAGCTCAGGGGCCGCAGCAGGTTGCGGACGGGGTGACTGGACTTGGGGTCCCGCCTGCCGCCAGCACGGAAGCCAGACGCAGACTGAACCTCCCGCCTAAAAGGAAACAAACACATGAAAATTGTGGTTTTTCAAGACCCGGAACATGAAGGCAAGAGAGTGACGCTGAGGGACGGGGACGAGGGGGTGGGGCGTTGGCCGACCCGGCTTATTAAGGGCTCGGGGGCTTCAAGCCACCAGACGGGCCCCGGGCGGAGATGGGGTGAACATCACACACCCAGCACAGCCGCCACAGGGAGCAGCAATGGCAGTGACGCGGAAAGGCAAGACCCGAGGGACAACATGTGGGACAGCCTCCCGCACAGTTGGCATCGAGCCACCATGCATCACCCTTGATTAGGCCGCCGGGAGCAGCGACGGTCCCCGGGCACAGGCTCGCTGGCGGCCGCGCTCCCGCAGGGCCGACGACAGTGGGTGTCGGGGGGCTGCCGGGGAAGGCCAGACGGCTCGGGCCGGCTCCCCAGCCTGGGCGCCCCAGGGCGGCGGGCGTGACCCCACTGTCACTCAGGTCAGGGGCCGGGCCGCCCCCTCCCCCGGGCCCCGCACTAGTGGCTCTGCACCCCTGCCCAGGTGAGGATCTGCCTCGGCGTCTGCTGTGGGGCTGGTGGCCAGGACCCAGGGAGAGGCGGCGAGCAGGCCGGACCCCGGACCCCGACCCCGACCCTCAGAGCCCCACGAGGACCCAGGGAGGCCGAACCTCCTCGGGGGAGGCTGTTCCTGAGGCATAGGCCGGGGAGGGCGAGGGGCCCTGGGCCTGGGGTCCAAGCGGGTCCCACTGACCGAGTGCGCCCTCCGTCTGCAAACACTCTGCCAAGAACTGGGGGGCAGGCCTCATCCATCCGCACCCGCCCATGCACGCACCCCCCAGCCCCCAGCCAGCCCCCCTCTCCGCCCCCCCGCCCCCCGTCCAGGGCCAAGCGGGTTGCCGGGAGCACAGTCCCTTCCCTGGGTGAGTGGCGGTGGTATCCCAGGGACCGTAGTGCTGCGGGAACGCCCGGTGCACCCCTGTCCACGGGGCAGCGCGAGCCTGGCCAGCTCCCCAGACTCCCAGGGCCGGGGGGGGGGTCCCTCACCCTGAGACACCTAGGGCAGGGGTGTCCTACCCCTTGCGGCTCCCAGCCCCCAAACAGCCACTTTGCTGCTCAGATAGCTCAGGATAAAGGCCTCAGGGGCTCAGCCACCGCCGACCTGGACAGGAGCCCCCCCTTCCGCAAACACGCTGGTGGCTGCTGGGCCCCGAGAGCCCCCTGGCCGTCCCACGGACGTGGTGTCCGTCCCCAGGCTTGAGGGCCCCTGAGCATTCTGGCCGAGGCCAGGATGATGCCCAGGGACACGCCCGAAAGACAGAAGGGGTCTTCCTCTTGCTCCGGGTGCTGTGCACACCAGGTGTGGGGGGCATGTGTACACCTGGAGATGTGGGGGGTGCACACAGGCGGAGGGTGCCCCGGGGTGGGTGGGTGGGTGTGCATTCGTGTGCACACACCCCTGGCGGGCACCGGTGCACTGGAGCAGGAAGGGCACACACCTGGCGGCTTCCCCAGTAGATCGCTGGCCTGTGGGGCCCAACGCCTCTTTGCAGGGGCCACCCGGGTAACGGCATGGGGGTGGGGTGGGGGTGACACCCAGGGGGGCAGCACCGTGGGGACCCCTCTTGGGAGGGGTGACGGCACAGCCACCGGCCCCGGCGGCCACTCACCACCACGTCCCCCCACCGTTCCAGGTGCTCCGAAGGGCCCGCCCCGGCAGCCAGGGCCATGGGCAACTCCACCGACGCCCTGCGAACGGAGTTCATCCTGCTGGGCTTCCCAGAGCTGTGCCACCTTCGGGGACTGCTTTTCGGGTTATTCCTCGCCACCTACCTGGTGACCGTCCTGGAGAACCTGGTCATCGTGGTGACCATCCGAGCCAGCCGCCAACTGCACACGCCCATGTACTTCTTCCTGGCCAACCTGTCAGTGCTGGAGACCCTCTACATCTCGGTCACCGTCCCCAAGCTGCTGGCGGGCCTCCTGGCGCGGGCGAGGACCATCTCCTTCGCAGGGTGCCTCACGCAGCTGTTTCTCTTCCTCTCGCTCGGCTCCTCCGAGTGCTTCCTCCTGACCACCATGGCCTGTGACCGGTACCTGGCCATCTGTCGCCCGCTGCGCTACCCGGCCACCATGAACCGGGGGCTCTGCCTGTGGCTGGCCCTGGGCGCCTGGCTGGGCGGCTTCCTGGCCTCGTTCGTGTCCGTGGCTCTCATCTCGCGCCTCAGGTTCTGTGGCCCCAACGTCCTCAACCACTTCTTCTGCGACGTCTCACCCCTGCTGCAGCTCTCGTGCTCTGACACCAGTGCCGTGGAAGTTCTAGACTTCGTGGCAGCCCTGGCTGTGCTCGCCACCTCCCTGCTGGTGACCACGGTGTCCTACGTGCACATCCTGGCCACCGTGCTGAGGATCCCGGGGTGGGCCAGACGCCGGAGAGCCTTCTCCACCTGCGCCTCCCACCTGCTGGTGGTGGCCGTCTTCTACAGCACCACCATCTTCATGTACGCCCGGCCTCGCGCCGCCAGCTCCATCGACCTCAACAAGCGGGTGTCCGTGGTCTACTCACTCGTGACCCCGCTGCTCAACCCCGTCATCTACTGCCTGCGCAACCGGGACATCAGGGCGGCTCTGGCCAAACTCCTCCACGCCCCTGGGCCCTGCTGACCACCAGCTGCAGGAGGAAGGACTCCCCAAAGCCCTCCTCCCCCTGCTCACAGCCCCAGCTCAGCCCGGACAGGCCACAGCCTGGCGCCCTGAGCCTCAGCTGCCAGGGACCCGGTGCCAGGGGGGTACCGAACAAGCGGGGAGACCAGAGCTCCCGGCCACCCACGCTCCAGAGCGTCAGCACCCGAGCGTGGACAGCTCCCGGCAGGGCCTCAGCCCAGGAGGGCGGCCCCCTCCCCTCCCTGTCCCCTTCCCCATCCCCTCCCCCGTCCCCCCTCCCTCTCCCAGGCCCCTTCCCCTCCGCCATTCCCCCTACCCAGCCCCCTCCCATCCCCCATCCCCTCCCACGCTCCTTCCCCTCCCCTCCCCCACTCCCCCTTCCCTCCCCACCACCCCTCACAGGAAGGCTCCTTTCCCCTCAACCCCCGGGGGTGGCCAGCCCCTCTTCCTGGCCCTCCTGGGCCCTGCTGCCCTGTCCCTCAGCCCCCCTGGATGGCCTCCAGGCCCGACGGCCCCAGGCCTTAGAGCAGACCTCCTTGCCACCAACCTCAGCTGGCTGGACGATGGGCCAAGTGTCCCGGCACGTCCAGACAGTGTCATAGGCCACACACTTGCCATCTTTCCTCAGAAACAAGAATGTCACTTTACCTAAAACTTGGCGGGTCTTGGGGATCTCTGGGTGGCCCAGTGGTTAAGCCCCACCTTCAGCTTGGGGCGTGACCCCGGGGTCCCAGGATTGAGTCCTACGTCAAGCTCCCCACATGGAGCCCGCTTCTCCCTCTGCCTGTGTCTCTGCCTCTCTCTGTGTCTCTCATGAATAAATACATAAAATCTTGAAAATAAAAAAACAACCTGGCGGGTCTAAGAGATAGACGGCAAGCCCATATGTGGTATTTCTGCCTTTTCTTTGTTCCCTGGCACTTAGGGGCAGAAACTGGGTTGGCCCAGCACTCTCCTTCTTAGTGTGCTGTCGTCACTGGTCAGGGTGACCTCATTGCTTCCCCTGCCGCGGCCCCAGCGAGGTGTTTCGTGTCCCCCCGCCGGCGGCACGTACCCACAAACCTGTGCCACTGCTTTGCATGTGAGACTGTTAAATGCACAGACGTGATTTCCTACAGTTTTGCTTTATTATTTTGAGGTTATGTCATTACACACACGAAATTCCGAACTGTTTTGTCACCTTGGTGAATCTAACCTTAGGTCTTGAAGAAGCGCTCCTCTGTCTCCCGTAAGGCTTCCCGCCTCGACCCTGAGGCTCGGGTCTGACGTCCACAGAGCCGTGCGCGCCCCCGGGTCACTCGTGGGAGCTTGTGTGACACAGGACTTCTGTCTGGGCCTCTCAGCTCTGCAAACCGCACCTTGTGTCTCAGCTGCCCCCCGTGTCTGTGGAGACATCAGCTTGTCTTCAGTCCCTTTAGGTTACTGGGTTTCCCCCGTTGCCAGAAGCTTTCAAGGTCTTCTAACAAGAAGTTTGGTGTTTGGCTTCCAGGGCATGCTCTTCTCTGTACTTGCCATGCTTGGAGCTTGTGATGCTTCTAGAATGTGTGCCTTGTCTCATCGGCTTTTGGAAATGGTCGGCTTGTGCCCCTAGACACTGCACCTGCCACGTCCCCCCTTCACCCAGCTCTGCGTGTGGCCCCGCAGCCCCGGCAGCCTTCTGTGTACGCTGGCTTCCTCTCTGTGCTTTCTTCTGGAAATTTCCTTCTCCTCTTCCAGGCTACTAATTCTCCCTGGCCACATCTAATCCGCGTTTTTAAGTGTATTCTTTTCAGTTCTAGAATTTCCGTTTGATTCTTTGAGGTTCTGGCTGCGTCACGCTCTCGCCCCCGTCCTACTCGTGTAGGCGCGTGTGAAGTTGCTCCGTGTGTCCCTTAGCAACACTCACTTTGCCTGCACTGCTCTGTGTGATCCTCGCCAAGACCAGGTTGCTTTATCCCCGTGACCTTTTATAACAATGTCTGACACACTGAGTCCTTCCTTGATCTTGTTTATCAAAATGAGTTACATTAGTACTTTTTTCACTTTCCCATATGGACTAGAAACCCTTGGGTTCTCTGTTACTTGCTCAGGACGGCACAACCAAGTACCACCCATGGGGTGGCTTAAACACCAGAAGTTCATTTTCCTTTTTTGTTGTTGTCATAACTCTTGAGATCCTATCCTTCTCCCTCAATTTCACTTGTCACCTGAGCTTTTTCTTTCTTTTTTTTTTTTTTTTTTGTATATTCTTTCATTGGAGTTCTATTTGCCAACATATAGCATATCACCCGGTGCTCATCCCGGCAAGTGCCCCCCTCAGTGCCCGTCACCCAGTCACCCCCCCACCTCCCCTTCCACCACCCCTAGTTCGTTTCCCAGAGTTAGACGTCAGTCTCTCATGTTCTGTCTCCCTCTCTGATATTTCCCACTCATTTTCTCTCCTTTGCCCTTTGTTCCCTTTCACTACTTTTTATATTCCCCAAATGAATGAGACTATATAATGTTTGTCCTTCTCCGACTGACTTACTTCACTCGGCATCACACCCTCCAGTTCCATCCACGTCGAAGCACATGGTGGGTATTTGTCCTTTCTGATGGCTGAGGAATATCCCCACTGTATACAGAGACCACATCCTCTTTATCCATCATCTGTCGCAGGACACCGAGGCTCCTTCCCCAGTGTGGCTATTGTGGACATTGCCGCTATGAACATCGGGGTGCAGGTGTCCTGGCGTTTCACTGCATCTGTATCTTTGGGGTCAATCCCCAGCAGTGCAATTGCTGGGTGTAGGGCAGCTCTATTTCTAACTCTTTGAGGAACCTCCATACGTTTTCCCACGGTTCTGGGGGCTGGAAGTCTGACACAGGGTGCGGTAGGGCTGGTTCCTCCTGAGGCCGCTCTCCTGGGCTCACAGATGGCCGTCCCCTCTCCGTGTCCTCACCTGCTGGTCCTGTGCCTGCCTGTGTCCTGATCTCTCCTTATAAGGACACCAGGTGGACTGGATCAGGGCCTGCCTTACGGACCTCATTTTACCTTGATTACCTCTGTAAAGACCCCATCTCCAAATACAGACCCATTCTGAGGTTGTAGGGGTCGCGCCATCACAGGATTGTGTGTGGAGCAGCAGCTCTGAGCCTCTGGGCATCGAGAGGGGTCAGTCATGTCACAGGTTAGGAGGCCGTGGGGTGCACTCCTGAAGCCATCAGGGGAGCGTGGTGTCCCCAGGCCGACTGGCCAGGGCGCAGGGGAGGAGACCTCAAAGCCGGGTAGCAGGGAAGTGTGATGGATGCAGCGGGACAGGGAGGAGCGGTTGGCTGGGACAGCGGCTTCGGCTTCCAGGCAGGGGCTGCACAGGCCGGGAGCCAAGGTCAGCCATGGCTCCTTTGCTCCGCGGCCTTGGAAGAGCCACCCCCTCCTCCCGGGGCCTCCTGCGGGCCCTGGACGCCGCCGGGACCTAGAACCGGGCCGCTGGGGCATTCTGAGGGCGTCTGGGGCACATGGTTCGAGGGAGGCAGGGGAGGAGGGGAGGAGGGGGGAAGAGGGAGGGGGAAGCGGGGGCAGGGGCGCAGGGGGGGCGGGGATGGTGAGGATGGGGGTGCGCAGGGGGACGGGAGGGGGATGGGGCAGGGGGAGGGGGAACAGGCAGTGGGGCAAGGGGCGGGGATGGCGGGGGGGGGGGGGGGGGGCCGGGCGGGGATGGTGGGGGGGGCAGGAGAGGGAGGAAGAGGAAGCAGGGGGAGGGGGAACAGGCGGCGGGGCGCGGGGCGGGGATGACGGGAGGGGGGGGCCCCGGGATGGTGAGGATGGGGGCAGGGGGACGGGGGGGGGGGGGGACGGGATGGTGAGGATGGGGGCAGGGGCACGGGCGGGGCGGGGGCAGAGGGGAAGCAGGTGGTGGGGATGGCGAGGAGGGGGGAGGAGGAGGGGTGGGGGTAACAGGCGGCGGGGCGCGGGGCAGGGGCGCGGGGTGGGGATGGCGGGGCGGGGGTGCAGGGTGCAGCGGGCGCGGGGGGGTGGTGAGGATGGGGGGCAGGGGAGGGGGAAGCAGGGGGGAGGGGAGGGGGAAGCAGGCGGTGGGGGGGATGGCGAGGATGGGGGCAGGGGGACGGGGACGGGGGCAGGGGGGAAGCAGGTGGCGGGGATGGCGAGGAGGGGGGCGGGGGAAGCAGGGGGAGGGGGAGGGGGAGGGGGAGCAGGCGGCGGGGCGGGGCGGGGGCGCGGAGCGGGGATGGCGGGGCAGGGGCGGGGGCGCGGGGGGGCGGGTGCCGAGGGGCCGCGCGCTCCCCGCCGCCGGGCCGCTCTCCTCCGCCGCCGCCGCCGCCGCCGCCTCCCCTCCCGGGCACGAGCCTCGGGCCCGCCCGCCCCCGCCCTCCGAGGCCTCGGCAGCCGGCTCCGCCCGCCCGCAGCGGGGTCTCGGCCGCCGCCGCTCCCTCCCTCCCGCGCCCCTGCAGCGGCGTCTCCGGCCCGCGGTCCGCAGCAAGCCCGAGGCGGGTAAGGCGGGGCGGAGGCGGCGCGAGGGCCCGGGGCCCGGGGAGGGTGGCGGAGGGTCGGGGAGGGTCGCGCCGCCGCCGGTCCCCGCGGCCCGATGGGGCCCAGCGAGCGGCCCGGCCCGGCCCCGGGCTCCGCGGCGGTGGGGGGAGCGGACGGCCCCCGGGTCCCGGGCTGCGGGGCGGGGCCTGCACCGGGTCACGGCGCGCGTGTCCGCGCCGCCTGCGAGGCCAGAACGCCCTGCTCCGCCCCGGAGGGTCCGGGGGAGACGCACACCTGGTCTCCGCCACTGTGGCCTCGGGTCCTGCGGGGCCTGGGTGGGTGGTCCCGGGGCGGCCCAGGCGGCGGGGCCCAGCGCAGGTGTTCACCCCCCCCCCATTCTTTGCTCCCGCTCCACCCCCGGGCACAGAATAACCCCTGTCATTCTCCAACTCACCCCTTCCTCCTTCCTGAACGGGACCCCACCCTCTCCCCAGGCCTGACCGCCTAACCCTCCCCCACCCGCGGGCCCCAGCCGTCCCACCCTGAGCTCAGGATGCTGGTGGCCGCGGAGCGCCCAACGCTGAGCCCCGGCCATGGCTCCCCGGTCCCTGAGCCCCCAGACCCTGAGCCCCCTGTCCCCAGGCCTGGCCCCCCTGGTCCCTAAGCCCCGTGTCCCAGGCCCTGGGCCCCCCAGGGCCCTGAGCCTCCTGGACCCTGAGCCCCCAGATCTTGAGCCCCTGAGCCCCCTGTCCCTGAGCCTCCCCAGTCCCTGAGCTCCTGAGCCCCCTGTCCCTAGGCCCTGGCCCCCTGGGCCCTGAGCTCCTGGTCCCTGAGCCTCCCCAGATCCTGAGCCCCCTGTCCCCAGGCCTGGCCCCCCTGGGCCCTGAGCCCCCAGACCCTGACACCCTGGCCCCCCGAGCCCCCTGTGCCCAGCCCCTGGCCCCCCGACTCCCTGGCCCCCCTGGTTCCTGAGGCCCTGACCCCTGTCCCCAGCCCCGGCCCCCTGACCCCTGGACCCAGGCCCTGGACCCCTGGCCCCTCGAGCCCCCTGTGCCCAGCCCCTGGCCCCCTGACTCCCTGGCCCTGGTCTCCGAGCCCCCGACCCTCTGGCCCCAGGCCCTGACCCCCTGAGCCCCTGACCCCTGGCCCCCCGACCCCTGGCCCCCCTGGCCCCAGCCGCGGCCCCCCGCCCCGGGAAGCTGAGGCCCTTTCCCCTTCCGCCGCAGGTCTGCTCCGCAGCGATGAACTGGACGGCCGCGACGTGCTGGGCGCTGCTGCTGGCCGCCACCTTCCTCTGCGACGGCGGCGCGGCCAAGGGCGGCCGTGGGGGGGCTCGCGGCAGCGCCCGGGGAGGGCTGCGCGGGGGCGCGCGGGGGGCCCCGCGGGTGCGCGTGAGGCCGGCGCCGCGCTACGGGGGCTCCTCGCTGCGCGTGGCGGCGGCGGGGGCGGCGGCGGGGGCGGGGGCGGCCGCGGGCCTGGCGGCGGGGTCCAGCTGGCGGAGGGCCCCGGGCCTGGGGGAGCGCGACCCCGACGACGGCGAGGACGCGGCCCCGGGCGGCAACGGGACGGGCCGAGGCGTGTACGGCTTCCGCGCGTGGACCTCGGGCGCCGGACCCACGGGCAGCCCGCGCCTCTGCCTGCTGCTGGGCGGCGCCCTGGGCGCGCGGGGGCTGCTGCCGCCCTAGGCCCGGCTCGGGGCTCCCGGCCCCGGCCCCCGGCCCCCGGCCCCCTCCCCCGCCCTGCCCGGCCCCCTCCCCGCCGCCCAGAGCCCGGCGCGCCCGCTGGGGGATGCCCGGCCCACTGCCTGCGCGTCGCCGGCTCCCCAGAGAGGCAGGTGCCCTGTGCCTCCTGCACCGACCTGGCCAGGCGCCCAGAGGGGCCACGCGGCCGCTGAGGCCTCGGCAGCTCCCCCGACCCCGCCCTGGACGCGAGGGCTGCGGGCGGTGCTGACCCGGCCGGGACCCGAGGACCCCGCGGCCTCCCTCACAGAAGCGCCCAACCGACCAGAGGCCCCACTCCCGGGCTGCGGTGTGCCTGCCACCGCCTGCGGGTCCCGGAGCCCAGGCGCGCCCAGCACGGGCCTCCGCACAACCCCCAGAGCACCCGGCCACAGCCTCGCCAGCTCACCCCCGGGCGCAGCGGCCGGTCCCTCCCTGGGCCACACTCAGACCAGGGTTCCCTTGGAGCCACTCTGGCCCAACTTGAAACAAATCATTCCACTTTTCTTGAGACCTATTTTGGGAGGGAAAAAAAAAAACACAAAGGTTCTGTTTAAATTTCAAGAGCTCTCCGTTTCCTTTGAGCTTCAGGTTCACCTTCTGGAATCAGTGCCCGTGGGCACCCAGGGACGCAAACTGCCCTCGCGCTGGGCCCTCCCGGGGCAGCCAGGTGCATGAGGCCGCCCTGTAGCCCACAGCAGCACCTCCCCGCAGCACCTCCCGGGAAGGGGACGTGTGACCGGCACGGGCCAGACCCCGGGTCAGAACCAGCAGGCGGCACCGAGGGCCTGAGGACTCCGGCTCAGGCCAAGAAAGCCCGCAGAGGCTGAGCCCCCGCCATTCCGAGGGCAGGACAGAGCCGGGGAGCCTCTGAGGAGATGCCAGGCGGGCCCTGCAAGATGCGCCTCCGGCACCCCAGCAGCCCTGTGCAGGAGGCCAGCCCTCGGCTTCTCAGGCGCCAGGAGGCCCGTTTCCCTCAAGCCTCGGGCCTGGGTCACCGTCCCTGAGCTCAGCCCCGCGGCCCTCAGCTCTTCACACCCTCCAGCCCGTAGCCCACGGCAGGACGGCGTCCCCGCCGGGTCCTCCAATCTCCTCCTCTGGTGCTCACTGTAGTCCTCAGCAGCTGCTGGGCTGCGCCCCAGACCCGGGGCCTCGGGACTCAGACGCCAGCACCTGCAGGGGCCCCACAGCTGACTCACAGGTCTGGTTGGGGGGGGGGGTCTCCAAGCTACCAGCAGAATCGCGGACCAAGCATTTTTCTCCAAAGACCAGGACGCAGTTCCCCGCAGCCGCCCGCGTCCACACTGCCAGCATTCCGGGGGACAGCAAGCCCAGACACGCCTCCATCCACTCCAGACCAAACGTGATGCTACCAAAGACCCGCAGGCCATGGCCAAGCCCTGCCCAGGGCCTGGGGGCAGTGTGTCCACTGAGCCACCGTACCTGCGGGCAGGACACCCATCGGGGCTGCTCCCTGGGCGCACTTGGTTCCACCTGAGGGCAGGAGCGTGGGCCCAGCCTCCGGGCGCCCTGGCAGGCCGCACGCACCACGTGGAGATGCGCGGAGTCAGGGAGTGCCTGGCATTGGGCAAAGCCGCAAGTGTGGACGCTTTGCACTCTACTGGCCAGGGCCCCAGCAGGAGGCAGGCGGCACCTGGGCCGGGGACCCTCAGGAGAGGTTAGTGTGTGCACGCGGGGTGGGCGGCATCGGGGGGTGCTCGGCGGAGACCCCGGGGTTTCCAGGAGGCCACGCCTGGCTGGACACAAGGGGCAGAGCCCTGACTGGGCCCAGCCTGGGCGCCGTCCTGGGTGCAGGCCGGCAGGTGCAGCTCCCGGGGAGGCGCCCCACGAGCCTATCGGGTGGAAGGTGCTCACAGGCGGTGGGGAGCAGCTCGGGAGTCCCCGCCAACCGCACCAGCGCCGCAGCCACTTGGGGACCTCCTGTCCATTCGTGTCCATGTGTCAGTCGTGTCGTAAAATAAACACCCTGCTGGCAAACAGACTCTGGTTTCCTGAGGGCCCAGGACACTAACACCCAAGGACCTGATGCAGGAGCCCCACTTACTAAGCCGTTCACCTCCCGTGCCTCTTGGTGCGAGGCGCACGAATGAGCCGCCAGCACAGAGACCTTTTAAATGTTTAGATTACAGATTGTACTTTGACCTCCTAAGAAAGCGTCAGCGTCTCCTGAAGGGATCCCTGGCGTGTGCGAGGCAGGGACAGCCCTGAGGTCAGCCGCCCTGGGCGCAGGCCCTGTGGGCGGCAGCTGGCCCGGCCCCCTCCTGGGTGGGGCCCCGCATGGACTCTACAACGACCACGCAGAGCTCCTGGGATCCCAGCGCCCAGTCCTTGGCTGTGAAGCTCTGGGACGTCCCACATCTCGGGTGCCAAGGGCCAGGCGGGCACGAGGCCCCCGCCAGCGGGACCAGTTCAGGGGTCTGCGCGGGACGAGCTCCGCAGGACGTCCCTATCCAGCATCACTGGGCCCAGCAGCCCGTGGCGGAAGGTCCGGAGGAAGTCGCGGGCTGCTGCGGGGTAGTTGGGCTGGATGACATTGACGTCTCCTGGGGAGACGAGAGGGTCGTGAGGAGGGCCGTCCTGCAGCGCAAGCCCAGGGTTCACATGCACCCTTCCCGGCGCGGCCCCAAGGACTGGTGGTGGGCACTGCGGAGCCCGGGCAGAGGTGCCTGGACCTCGGGAGGCCTCCCCGGAGGAGGGGGTGCAGGGTGTACCCAGTACAAGGTAGGGCCGCCCGGCCCCCTCCTCTGCAGAAACCCCGTTCCCAGAGCAGCCAGCTGTGCCCATCATGTCCCCACAGCTGCAGCCCCGGGGGGCCTCCGCGGCTCACCTGTGCCTGTGAGCACCTTCACCTTGTGGGTCTTCCCCAGCCTCACCGCCACGTGCTTCAGCACACGGGTGATGTCATCACAGGCTCCGTCCAGGCCGTAATGCTGCACGTACCTACAGAGACCAGGGCTCAGGGCAGGGAGCCGGGCCAGGACGCCCCCCAGAGCCGCCGACATGCACCCTCCCACTTGGCCATGACCACCTGTCCCAAGCCGCCCTCAGGCTGCATCGTCCACCCCAGTCCCGAGCAGGCCCACGGCCTCCAGACAGCCACCCACGGTCAGGAGTGAGCGCCAGCGTCAGCAGCACCCGCTCCCCCAGGGCCTGAACAGGTCGGCCTGGCACATCTGCAGCCCCCAGAGCAGCACAGGATGACAGCACCCCCCACGGCTGAGGACGGCCGGGGGCTCTCGCACCCTCCCCGTGCCACGGGTCACGGGCCCTCGGCTGGATAGGAGAGGCCCAACACCCGGCCGGATGCGTCCGACCCCGCAGGGCTGAAGGAGACCAGCCTTGTCCAAGCCTCTCCCCAAGCCCCGGGAGCTGCACCCACACCCCTGCCGGATCACTGCAGCCTGGACCTCCCGACAGGCAGGGGAGGTGCTGTCACCCACCTCGGGGTGTACCGGGGAGGGCAGGCGCAGCCACGCAGAAAGTAAGACCTGGCCCAGCCCCCCGCGGGCCTCGGGGAGCCTGTGTCAGGGCGTGGGAACCCCAAGGCCAAGGGTGGCCGGCGGCCCCAGGGTGCTCTGTCCTGGCGAGCGGGGGGCTGCCTCCGGGTCAGCACCGCACTCACACACAGCTGAGACTCTGCAAACTCCAGAAATGCTGCAGGGCCACAGAGGCCTGAGCAGACTCAGCCCCACACATCAAAGCCGTGGAGAATGTGGACAGGCCCCTGCCACTGCCCACGTGGCACCTGGAGACCCTGGAGCCCGCGGGGTCATCAGGCTGCGGGCCCCAGGGAAGGGTTCCAGAAGTCTGCCAGCCTCGCCAGCCAGGGAGGCCATTCTCTGAAGCCAGAGGCCAGGAGGGGCCACGGCCAGTGCTCACGTAGCGCCGCGAGCAGGTGGACGGGGCGCAGGCAGACGACCGTCCCAAGCAAAGCCCGAGAGCTTGTGCAGGAGCTTAGAGATCCCGCCGCCCCCAGACAGAACTCCAGGAGCCTGGCATCGGGCAAACTCCACCCAGCACACAGCAGGACCGTCGTGAGGACGAGACCTGGTGCTCAAAGTCCCGGCAGGCGGGAGGGGGGGAGGTTAGCGGAAGAGACGCCAGACCGCTTCTTGCGGCCACGTTCCACGTGGTTAGGAGGCCAAGTGGAGAGACGATGGGAACACGGTCCCAGTCGGACTGCGGAGCCACGCCGGGAGACACGGGCAGGTCGACACGCAGGGGCGCAGGGGTGGGCCCACGCGGGGCAGCAGCCGGGGCCAACACTCCGGAGGATGGAGGAGGCGGGAACCGAAAACAGAGAAATCACGGCTGGAAATCTGATAAAAGCTACAACGCCACAGTCCTAAGAACCCCACAAACCGTAACCCGAGGAAAACACCAAGGAAACCATCGCGGGCCTGTTGTCATAAAAGGCTCAGAAGCCTGATGAGAAACTCTTAAAGCAGCAGGAGGAACAGAGACGAACATGACTGATGACCCGTCAGAGACCACGGGGTGACAACGCGACGCCATGACATCCTTCCAGAAAACCGCGGTCCATCTAGAACCTCCGGTGCGGGGCAGCTTTGCAACACAAACGTGAACTAAAGGCTCCTGCAAACCACCCCAATCGGAAAGAATTCAGCAGCAGCATCCCCGCCCCACGACAAACATCCCAGGACATCCCAGGGGACGCACACGGAACGGGCGCGCCCACCAACGCTAAGGTGATGGGGAAAGGGCAGAGGTTTATTAGACCTGAAGTCTCTGTCTCCCTCAGGTTTACAAAATACCTAAAAAGACACTGAACAATAAAAGCCCGAAGACCCGGAGAAGAATGGAGACGCCCCACCGTAAGGGGCTGGCGCTCACGGCTGTTCCTCAAACGCTGAGGCAACGGCCTCCAGAAGCCACAGATGACGAGCCGGGAGACGGGACGCGGGGACATCGTGAGTGTCCACTCAGTGCACCAGAGGCCAAAGAGAGACACGGAGGGGCAGGGGAGGGAGACTGGCAGGCAGACGCAGAGGAGACGGAAGGAGCGGGGACAGGAGGCCCAGACAGCAGGACGGCGGGGCAGGGAGCGGGGAGCCTGAGCGAGGGGCAGGGAGCCCGACGCAGGGCTTGACCCCAGGGCCCGGGACCACGACCCGAGCTGAGGGCACACGCTCCACTGACGGAGCCACCTGGTGCCCTTCCCGAAAGACGACAAATTTAACCCCAGCGTCAATCATCCCGTTACGTGTAAACGGCCCAAAGACCTGAAATAAAAGACAGAAATGGTCAGATTAGATGAAAAACAAGACCTCGCTGTCTGTACGTGAGAAAGACACTTTCAATAGAAAGACACAAATATGCTTAAAGCAAAAGGTTAAAGAGATGTAGCGCTTGGACACCATCCAAAGCCGGAGTCACTGGGCACCTACCAGCCGAGGCAGACGTCAGAACAGAGCACGGGGAGGGTCAAGGCCGTTCTGAACGACCACGGCATCAAATCGGGGACACGATGACCCGCGCGCCTTGCAACGGAGCTTTGAATACACGAAGCGGACGGACGTGGCCGCAGGGACAGACTGACCAGTCACAAGTGGACACCTCGGTACCCCCTGTCAACGACTGACGGCAGAAACAGAAGGAAAGGCGGCAAAGGAGCATGATAAAGGTCGAACGGTCATCATCAATGAAAGGGAGAGCTGGTTCTTGGTGGAAATCCGCAAAACTGATGAACCTCTAGCAAGACGTCCTGGAAACATCCAGCTCATCCTAGTGACGACAAACGAACGTGTCGGTCTGTACCGCGGACAGCACGTGCCAGCCACCAGGAGCCACCCGCGTCACAATGCGCAGGAACCCCAAAGCAGTCACGTTGAGCGCAGGGAACCCAACAAGAGCGTCCAGGCCGTGTGACTCCATTCACAGAACTCGAGCGACAGACCAAAGGCGGGTGGTCACCAGGGTGTGGCGTGCGGGGTCTGGGGACCCCTCTGCAAAATGGGGGAAGGAAGGGGCAAGAAGGAGCGATCGCCCCACACACAGGACACTGCAGGGTTTTCTTGACTGTGTGACACTCAAACGTGTCAGGCCGTACGTGATGTGCAGAGTTCGTCTAAACGCCTTAGGCTGCTACGTCCCCTAATTATGTTTGCACGGGAGGAAAGAGAGAGGACCGGCCGCCGCCCCACACCCTGCACTCACCCAAAGAGCTGGTGCCTGTTGAGGGTGTAGAGAAGGTAGTCGGCCAGGGTCTCCTCCCCGACAAGGTGGTCCAACACGGTTCCTGGGACCAGGAGGCCAGTGTGAGCTCTGAAAACCAGCCCGGCATCGGCTCTCCAAGGCCCCGGGCCTGACGGCTCTGCCTTGGCTCTGCCTCAGCAGTACACCGAGGAAGGCAGGTGCTCCCCAGGCCGTGGGGAGCGGGAGCCAGGGCGGTGGCGGGCCCGCGACAGCTGGGAGCTAGGGCCGCACAGGCTGCTTGGCCTGCTCGCCCAGCACAGCCCTGAAGCATCTGCAACGGCCACATCCAGAAAGGGAGGCCCCCCACGCCAGGCCTGGCGGCCCCCCTCAAAACCCCCCCACTTACCACATAGGGCCAGCTTCAGGCCCATCTCCACACTTTGGATGCGAGGGGCCAGCACCCCAGGAGTGTCCAGCAGGAACATGAGGGGCCGCTCACAGACCTGTGCACACAGTGGGCGGTCGGGCAGCCGCTCCGCCCAGGCGTTGTAGGGCGGGCCCTGCACTGAGGCTCCGAGGAGGCCCTGGGGCCCCGTCCTGATGGGTTCCTCCCTTACAGGAAGCTCTCGGCTTCCCCACAAGATCAGTTCCCATTGAGTTTGGAGAATAAATCAAAGCAACAGGCGCCAACAGCCCCCGTCTTCCCCTCCCAGGGCGAAAAGAGCAAGCGTGGACAGGCTGAGCAGAGCCCGAGACAGTGTGCCTCGGTGTGACCGTGGGCAGGCCTCAGGCTCCCCCATGCATTCACCAGGGTGAGAGCACGCCCTCCCACAGGTTTGTGGTAAGGGTGCTGTGGTGCCCGGCACGTGGCAAGCACTCGGGGAATGGAGCGGGACGAGGCAGGCAGGCCACCCACAGCCCTCAGGAGGCGCCAGGCGTGTGCACGCGGAGCTCTACACCCAGCAGCCAAGGACTGTACCTGAATTCTGGACATCACAGCTCTGGTGATCCCGGGCTCCCCGCCCACCCTGGTAGCTTTTCCTGCAGGATGAAACGCGGCTGTCACATGCAGTCAACACACAAAGCCTGGCAGACAAGCTGCAGAATGAGAAGTGAGACACATGGAAACCGACAGAGGCCCACGTGAGCTTGATTCAATTTGGCTCCAAAGTAGGTCACGGCAGTGACGCTTCAAGCCAGGAACCAAACCTCGTCTCCGAGACCTGCCGAGGGACAGGCAGGCAAGTGCCTGACCGTGGAGGTCCCAACGGAGCTGCTCCTTTCAGCACACCAGCCGCCTCCCCCCAGGCCTTGACCCTGTGGCCCTGACGCCAACCCTGCACCCTGTAAACCTGCCCCCGAGGGCCCAGAGCAACTCAAGAGTAAAGAGATACACATGTCCATCAGTGGACACACAAAGAAGCCAAAGCTGGTTTATAAACCCAACGGAATATTCTTCAGCCTTGAAAAGGAAGGAAATCCTGGCACTGCCCGCAGCGTGGATGGGCCCTGAGAACGTTACGCTCAGCGAAAAATATCCAACACCAAAGGACAGACACTGTGTGATGCACTCATGTGAGGCACCAGATCGTCACGGCTGCCGACAAGCAGACTCGGAGGGGCTGGGGCCGGGGAGAGGGCGTCAGTCATTGTTTAAAGACTTCCAGTTGGGGGATCCCTGGGTGGCGCAGCGGTTTGGCGCCTGCCTTTGGCCCAGGGCGCGATCCTGGAGACCCGGGATCGAATCCCACGTCGGGCTCCCGGTGCATGGAGCCTGCTTCTCCCTCTGCCTGTGTCTCTGCCTCTCTCTCTCTCTCTCTCTGTGACTATCATAAATAAATAAAAAAAAAAAAAATTTAAAAAAAAAAAAAAAAAAAAAAAAAAAAAAAAAAAAAAAGACTTCCAGTTGGACGCAGCGGGAAAGTCTAGAAATAGTGCGGTGGATGCACAGCCCCGAATATACTTAATACCACAATTTTTTTAAAGCCACAATCTTTTTTAAAGCCATGATTAAAGAAAAATAAACTTAAAAAAATAAGCGATTTGACAAGTCGGCAATGAGCACCAAAACACCGTCTAAAAACAATGGTCCGGGATCCCTGGGTGGCGCAGCGGTTTGGTGCCTGCCTTTGGCCCAGGGCGCGATCCTGGAGACCCGGGATCGAATCCCACATCGGGCTCCCGGTGCATGGAGCCTGCTTCTCCCTCTGCCTGTGTCTCTGCCTCTCTCTCTCTCTGTGACTATAATAAATAAATAAATAAATAAATAAATAAATAAATAAATAAATGGTCCGGGTGTGCGCTGGGTCCGGGTGAGTGAACAGACCGCGCGTCGCTGGTGTGCAGCGGAGCCGACCTGCGCTTGGTGCTGACCTGTGGCGCTTATTGGAAGAGGGAAAGGCACGGGGGGAGTAGAGCGGCTGCAGTCAGGGCGGCCTGGGAGGAGGCCACCCCAGCTGCCTGCTCCCCAGGTCATCCCGCACCTCCCGCCTGACACCAGGTCGGTCTACGCTGCGGCACCTGAGGACAGGTGTCAGGCGCCTCGGTGATGGAGGAGGCAACCGCCAAAGAGCACGAAGGTCACCTGCGCGGGAAACCCCTTAACGCTTCACGTCCAGGAGAGAAGACAGGTGCGACGAAGCGCGCCGCAGGATGGCCCGGCCTCAGCGTTCAACCTGGCGCCAGGCGGTCAGGTGGTCCCTTCGGGCCGGGGGGCGTGGCTCTGGGCGTCCTGCCCGCGGCCGCAGGAAGGGGGCTGCTCGCCGGGGACACGAAGGGCCCACGCACCAGCTGCGCGGCCGCAGTACCTTTCCTGAGGTGCTGTCTCCTGAGCGCGTTGATGAGGGAGGACTTGCCCACGTTGGGGATCCCGATCACCAGGGCGCAGTACTCCAGGTTCTGCAGGGGCGCAGCGGCCGCGCAGGGTCACGGTCCGCCCGCGGCCCCGCCCACACCGACCACGCCCCGCCCACAGCACCCTTGGCCCCGCCCAGTCCTGACCACGCCCCGCCCAGACCGGCCCTACCCCGGCCACAGCCCCACCCACACCGCCCGTGACCCCGCCCAGACCCTGCCCACAGCCCCGCCCACTCCACCCACGCCCCGCCCAGAGCGTCCAAAACCCCGCCCACACGGCCCTGGCCCCGCCCACACGGCCCCTCCCAGAGCCTCCTCGGCCCGTGCCCCGCCCCGCAGGGGAAGGTCACCCTCGTGGAGGCCCCGCCACCTCGGCAGGGCCACCCCGACCCTTCTTGCCGCCAGCACAGGCGGGTGGAAGCAGGGCCGCCCCCCCCAGGGCCTAGACAGGGAGCCCCAGGCCCAGGCGAGGAGTTCTGGGCCAGTCGCGCCCCGCAGGGGGCCTGCTCCACCGCGAGGGGCCATCCCACAGCACCGGGCCCACGACCAACCTCCTGGCGGTGATAGCGGTGGCTGCTCTCCACCAGCCCTCTGACCATCGGGATGACCTGCAAGGGACAAACCACACGGAATCGGGCTACTTCCTTAGCTTCTGGAGGCGGTGGCCTCCCAGGTCCAGCTGGGGCTGGGGGGGGGGGGTGCACCTGCACCCATCATCAGAGAGCAGGCCATCCCCCAGAGGGGGCAGCTGTGACCACAGCCACCTTCCACAAAGAGGCAGGTCGGCCAGTGAAATAGTCCTCAGAATCACTGCAGAAAATGCGGCCCCAGAGCGTCCAGCAGCTCGTGGAAGCTCGGGCCCCTGAGTGCACACTGGCCCGGCGCCCCAGGACCCCCAGCGAACCCACGGATCCTCTCCAAAACTCTGCTTCTTGTGAGAGCATGAGATAATCTCTGGGATTTCTGACCTGTATTTAAGCAAAAGCATTAGAGTGTGAAACGGAGGGGCGCCTACCTGCTGGATATTCTCATCCCTTACACAGTTGGTGAAAACAACATTTTTCAGGCCCTCTTCTTCTAGGTGTTGTATAATTTTCTGAAAGAGAGATTTCCATTTTAAATACCAAATGCAAATACGGGTGGTGTGATATGCTAAAATCAAGGATCTGAGAGGGAGGTCCCCACCCCCACAGGGCCAGGCGCGCTCAGGGCCACAGCAGCAGGATGGAGAAGAGCCAGGCTGTGGGGGGGCGGGGAGGGGGGGGTGCAGGCAGGGAGTAGGCGGGCGGGTGTGCAGCACAGAGCACAGGAGTCCCTGGCTCCCCGGTGAGGGCAGGAGGGAAGTGCCCTGGCCCGGCCCCATGCACTCCAGGCTCCAGCGGGGATGAGGGCCTCTCCAGGCTCAGGCTACCCCCATGTACTAGGAGCCCCCTCCAATGTGAAGTGCTACAGCTCTGGTCTCCATTGCTGATCTTGTTACACCCTAGCTCCCCTGCACGCTGAGGCTTGAACCTAATCCAGTCACAAAGTATATGTAGTGTTTTGAAAGCCCAAATGTAAACTAAGGCAAGTATGAATTCACTGGTCTTTTTTTTTTTTTTTAAGATTTTATTTATTCATGAAAGACACAGAGACAGACAAAGGGAGAAGCAGGCTCCCTGCGTGGAGCCCAATGCGGCCTCGATCCCAGGACGCCAGGATCACGCCCTGGGCGGAAGGCAAATGCTCAACCACTGAGCCACCCACACGTCCCTGAATTCACTGGTCTTAACATGAAGCAAATGCAGTGCAGGAACCCTACTTTTTTTTTTTTTTTTTTTATTTATTTACTTATTTATGATAGTTGTACAGAGAGAGAGAGAGAGAGGCAGAGACATAGGCAGAGGGAGAAGCAGGCTCCATGCACCGGGAGCCCGACGTGGGATTCGATCCCGGGTCTCCAGGATCGCGCCCTGAGCCAAAGGCAGGCGCCAAACCGCTGCGCCACCCAGGGATCCGGAACCCTACTTTTTAAAACCAGTATGGGGACACCTGGGTGGCTCAGCGGTTGAGTGTCTGCCTTCGGCCCAGGGCATGATTCCAGAGTCCCGGGATCGAGTCCTGCATCAGGCTCCCCGCATGGAGCCTGCTTCTCCCTGTGCCAGTGTCTTCGCCGCTCTCTGTGTCTCTCATGAGTGAATAAATAAAATCTATAAACAAATAAAAATAAAACCAGTATGATATTGTTTGATCAGCTACCGACCTAAAAAGATGACCCATGTCTGCTTATATATTTTAATTATTCGTTAGATGATGCAGATCAAGGTACAGGCCACACAACAAAGACGTTTGGAGCCTCACTCTGAAGTGCATCAATCCACGATGGATGTCCCGAGCCGGCACCCAGAGACAGACATGGGGCCGCTGCGGGGGGCCTTGCCTCTCCTCTGCGGGACTTCTGCCCCAGCAGCACCTGAGAGCACCTCCCAATGTGGGGAGACAGAACTAGGTCCCCAGGGTAGGTCACCTCAGTACCCAGCATTCTATGAAAATTAGCATTTAAGGGCAGAAGCAATCACTGATTATGACTCAGCCAGTAAAAGCAGAGGTTGGGACAAATCTGCACAGCAGGAAGGCTTTAAATGACCCCAGGTGCCGGCCTGTGGACTCTCAATGAACAAAGGACTCCTGTGGCTTCAGGATTTGATGTTTCCCTGGAAACCTTGAGACAGAGGCTTGTGGCTGGCGTTTATTTTTTTTTTATTTTTTTTTTTAAGATTTTATTTATTTATTCATAGAGACACAGAGAGAAAGAGAGAGAGAGAGAGAGAGGCAGAGTCAGAAGCAGGCTCCATGCAGGGAGCCCAATGTGGAACTCAATCCAGGGTCTCCAGGATCACGCCCTGGGCTGCAGGCGGCACCAAACCGCTGTGCCACCGGGGCTGCCCGTGGCTGGGGTTTAAGTAGCTCAGACCTAATCAACTAAGAAATCTTGGGATCCCTGGGTGGCGCAGCGGTTTGGCGCCTGCCTTTGGCCCAGGGCGCGATCCTGGAGACCCCGGATCAAATCCCACGTCGGGCTCCCGGTGCATGGAGCCTGCTTGTCCCTCTGCCTGTGTCTCTGCCTCTCTCTCTCTCTCTCTCTCTATGTGACTATCATAAATAAATAAAATAAAATAAAAAAGAAATCTGAGCTGTGGGCGCTGGTGGCTCAGTCGGTTCAGCATCCATGTGTTGTGTGTGTGTGTGCATGCGTGTGTGTGTGTGTGTCTCTCTCTCTCCATGGTCAGCAGGGAGTCTGCCTCTCCCCCCACCCCCCTGTCCCCTGCGTTCTCTCTAGCACACTCTCTCTAAAATGAATAAAATAAAGCTTTTTAAAAAGAAAAAGAAGCCCAAATTGCATTCTCGGAAAAAAAATAAAACTGCACCAACAGCCTGAACGCAGCGTGGCCGGAATCCTCGAGGTCTGGGACCTGCCCTCTGGGAGGGCTTTGACCCCCACAGCAGGAAGAGCAGAGCTGCGTGCTCGAAAACAGCGGGTCCAGACCTTCAGGTTTCTTGTACCTCTGTGACACCTGGGAAGGCCCTGAGCTGTGGAGTTACTTCGGGCCTCCCCACCCTTCTAGCGTCCAAATCACTGGATGTGCAGGACTGGCCAGTGAGGGCACCTGGGGCACACGCGGCCACCAGCCCCACAGAACTTCTGAAATGCAAATCATTAAACTGAAATATGATATAAACATCATTCCTGCATCATTCCACGTTCCAAGTGCTCACGGCCACACGGGGACAGAGTCCACACTGTGGGACACTGGGCTCCGCCTTACAGCCTGGCCACTTCCCATGGGAGATGCCCATTTGACTGGGACCATAAATTAAACATTGGAGGCAAGCCTGTCATCCTGAGGGGCCATGTGAGAATACCTCCGCAAACAACGGGCTGTTTGCTAAAGCAAGCCTGCCCAGGTGGGCCACCAGCGAGACAGCTTGCAGTCCGGGCGCAGCAGCCCGAGTGCTGCCAGCATCAGGGACGGGGACCCTCACCTGCTGCTCCTTCAGATCCGCCAAGTCCATTTTGTTGAGGACCAGCACGTGAGGCTTAAGCCCGAGAGCTTCCTGAAACAGGGGGTTGCGGCCTGAAAGTGGGATGTGGCAGAGTTAAGGGAAAACTCCTTCAGCGCTTCACCAGCCCACAAACTTCGTCTGTCTCGTTACGCAGACTGCCCACGGCCTCGGGAGGGACCGAGCCGAAGGAAGCCCGGTCTCCACGCAGGGGCATGCCCCCAGCCAGCCTCTCTCCAGGCGCTAGGACAGCAGCCCTGGCCCTGCCCTCCGGGGGGGGCGGGGGGGGGGGCGGACAGGACCCCATCGCTGCCACAGACCCCCACAGACACGCAGAGCAGGGCTCCATGTGCCTTCTCAAACAGGAACGACAGTGCAAAAACAAAACACAAAGCTCGGTGGAAGGTTTTCTAGCTGCTCTTTGTTTACTTGCCAAGGCACATCAAGTTCAAAATGAATGATAGCACTCAAAAAAGCGCGTCTGGATCCCTGGGTGGCTCAGCGGTTTAGTGCCGCCTTCAGCCCCGGGCGTGACCCTGGAGACCCAGGATCGAGGCCCTGCCTGGAGCCCACTTCTCCCTCTGCCTGTGTCTCTCATGAATAAATAAAATCTTTAAAAAAAAAAAAAAAAAAGCGCATCCGGTAAAGCCCTGACTAGTGTATCTCAAACTACTGCTACCCGCTGGTCACGCCTAGGAGCGGCCAGTCCCCCATGCAAGCTTCCCGGGGGCTCTGCCTCCTTCGGCACCGTGAGGCCCCTCCACCCTCAGCCAGGGACCCTTGGGGTCAGGACAGGTCCCACTGGATGGGACCCTAACACAGGCAGGAGAGGCCCTTGCTTTAGTCTCCTGAACACTCAGCCCCCGCTGGTGCTGCACCTCGTGGAGGCCTGGTGTGCAGCTCCCGAGCCTCCGGCACACCCCAGGTCCAGACGCCAGTTACAGGCCGTGCCCTCACCCACACGAAAGGACTTTCTACAAATCTCACCGTCCCCTCAAGGGTTAACCAATCCTGTGTAGCTCAGAAGAGCAAAGCCTCAGACCTCCTCCCAGGGTCCCTGCCCAGCCTAGGGCTCCCCAAGCCTGGAGAGAAGCGCAGCGGTCTAGAAACCAAAGGACAGATGTCCGCTCACTGTGCACTAACCACAGGTTTATCCTTTTTGATCATCCAACACACGAGCGCCAGCAAACACTGACCAGCAGGGCTAGCCCGCAAACTGACGTGCGGAGCCTACGGTAAGTAAACTTGGTACATTAGTCCAAAAGTTCCAGAGCCTTGAAGCTGTGAACCCGGCCCCTCTTCCGCGACCCTTGAGCTCGTAACAACCGTCAGCCCAACGCCGTCATCAGAGAATCTGAGCAAGCATGGCTCAAGCACGGTGAAAACCAAGTCCGAGAAGGAAACTCATCGAGGAACAAGAGCAGCAGGCCTCAGGCCTGGAAGAAGGCCGCGGGCTGCGGGCTGCGGGCCGGCACGTTCGGGCGGCTGCAGACCCCACCTAGAGGACCCGCTGCTGGACTGCACTGGACTGGACTGGACTGGACTGGACTAGATGGCCAGGGCCCGCCAGGTAGGGGCTGGAGACAAAGATGCCACCTGGTAGCAGTGGGCACTTCAGAAAACACAGGGCCTGGACCCCATACCACACACTCCGATGAACTGGTCTGGAAAGGGGCCCAGGCCAGAGGGTTTTTAAACCTCCAGAGAAACTCTCGTGTAATGAGGGCTGAGAACCACTGCGTGTAATGCCAGTAACTGAGAGGGGTCTCGGCCCCCAGGGTAGCGGACCCAGAGCGGACAGCAGACCCAGGAGGACGGAGACCAGGCCGCGGTCAGGGACGCCTCCCGCCGTCCCGAGCCCGGTCAGGGAGAAGGCCCCGGACGACTCTAACCCTGCACCCAATCCCAATGGCGCTGGGGCCGAGGGAGCCCAGCATCTTTTAAAAAAAGATTTTATTGATTTATTCATGAGAGACACACAGAGGGAGGCAGAGACACAGGCAGAGGGAGAAGCACTCCCTGCAGGAGCCCCATGCAGGACTCGATCCCAGGACGCCGGGGGTCACGGCCTGAGACGGAGGCACACGCTGCACCCCTGAGCTCCGCAGGCGTCCCAAGCATCCAACTCTGGATTTCAGTTCAGGTGGCGATGTCAGGGTCAGGAGGTGGAGCCCTGCTTGAGATCCTCACTCCTCCACCCTCCTCCAGCCCTTGCATGGGTGTCCCTCCCAACTCCAATCAATCAAAATCATCAAAAACAAAGTGCCACTCTCCCTCCAAATCCACATTTGGCCAACCCAGAAGCTCTCCAAACCCTGTCTTTTTAGCTTTTTATTGAGGCTTCATTATATAGGCCTGACTAATAAATCACTGGCCACTGGCAACCGGTTCCACCTCGGGCAGGTGGTTGCACCTGGCAAGCAGCCCTCAAACTTGGGAGACTTAGGGCCTCCCCAAAGTCGCCTCCGCGCCACACCCACCGCCGACACTCTCACACCCAAGAAATGCCCCGGGTTTCCCAACCAGGGACAAGGCAGACCCGGTCCCCCTCTGCCCCGAGTCACGGAAGGATATCCGGGCGTCGTGCACCTCGATGACGCAGTCCACCAGCCTCAGGCTGCCCTGCATCTTCTTCAGCCCTGGGCGACAGGGGGGCGCGTGAGCCCCGCGTGCAGGATGCCACGCCGCGCGTGCCGGGGCCTGCGAGGGCCTCCGCGAGTCCAGCCCGGGGCCCCGGGAGCCGCTCGCGGTCTGGCCACGGGGCAGCACCCAGGGCCCGACCCACGGGGCGCCCCTCACCCGCCACGCCCGGCGCGCAGCGCGGCCTCCCGCAGCCCACGGCGCCCACTCCGCGCCCTCGGGTCGCCGCGCGCAGAGGGGAGTGAAGGGGCACAAGGGACTTGCTGGGACTTGCTGGGACTCGGGTCGCCCCGGGCGCGGACAAGGACGAGGAGAGGCGGGGGCAGCGGGGGGGGGTGGAACCAGGCAGGGAGCGGGGGGAGGGGGACGGGCTGGGGGCGGGGGGGGGTGCAGCCGGGAGCAGAGGGCCGGGGGCGGGGCCTGGGACAGCCGGGGGGGGGGGCGGGGGCGGGGGCGCAGCTGGGGGGGCAGCTGGGGGGGCAGAACCAGGCCGGGGGGCGGGGAGGGGACTGGGCTGGGGGGTACCGGGCTGGAAGAGGGGGAGGGGCCGCGGGGTCGGAGCGCGGCGGGGTGGGGGGGCCAGGCCTGGGGCAGCGGGGGCGCCGGGCGGGGGGCAGCGGGGGGGGGCAGCGGGGAGCAGCGGGCCGGGCCGGGGGCGGGGCGGGGCGGGGCGCGCACGGAGCAGACGCAGACCCGGCCCGGCGCCCCCCGCCTCACCCTTGGCCATGTGTCCCGGGAACCAGCGCGCCACGTCCCGCCCGCCCAGGGGGAAGCTCTCCCGCCAGGCGGCCCCGGCGACGCCGCAGAGCGCGCGAGAGGCCAGCCTCATGGCGCCGTGTGCCGAGCGCGGCGGCGGAACCGCTCCCGGACGGACTCCCCGCGGCCCCGACCCGGCCCGGCCCGACCCGACTCCGCGGTTCCGGGGCCTCCAGACACCGCCGCGCGGCTCGCGCGTGCGCACTACGGCGCCTTGGGGACGCGCGGGGCGGGGCGGGGGCGGGGCCTGGAGGGAGGGGAGGGGCCTGGGGAGGGGCGGGGCTACCAGCCGACCTGCGGCCTGCGCTGCCGAGTCTTGGTTTAAGCGTTCTTTTAAGGAATTCAGATACATTAACGCTCTTTACATTTAAATTCTTTTTTTTTTTTTAAGATTTTATTTCCTCATGAGAGACACACAGAGAGAGAGAGAGGCAGAGACACAGGCAGAGGGACAAGCAGGCTCCACGCAGGAGCCCGACCTGGGACTCGATCCAGGTGTCCAGGGTCACGCCCGGGCTGAAGGTGGCGCCAAACCGCTGAGCCACCAGGGCTGCCCCCATTTAAAATCTTCTAATTCGGGGGGATCCCTGGGTGGCTTAGCGGTTTGCTGCCTGCCTTCGGCCCAGGGCATGATACTGGGGACCCGGGATCAAGTCCCATGTCGGGCTCCCTGCATAGAGCCTGCTTCTCCCTCTGCCTGGGTCTCTGCCTCTTTCTCTGTGTGTCTCTCATGAATAAATAAAATCTTTACAAAATTAATCAATTAATTAAAATAAAATAAAATAAATCTTCTAATTCGGGATGCCCAGGTGGCTCAGTGGTTGAGCATCTGCCTTAGGCCCTGGGCATGACCCCGGGGTCCCGGGATCTAGTCCCGCATCCAGCTCCCTGCAGGAACCCTGCTTCTCCCTCTGCCTTTCTCACTGGGTCTCTCATGAATAAATAAATAAAATCGGGCAGCCCGGGTGGCTCCGCGGTTTAGCGCCCCCTTCAGCCAGGGAGACCCAGGATCCAGACCCAGGATGGAGACCCAGGGTCGAGTCCCACAACGAGTCCCACATCGGGCTCCCTGCATGGAGCCTGCTTCTGCCTCTCTCTCTCTCCTGTGTATTCTCATGAAGGAATAAAATCTTTAATAAATAAATAAAATCTTCCAGTTTGTCCCTAGGTGTATTCTAAGTGTAGCATGCCTCAGTCGTCCCCTGCCACTGTTTGACCCCTTTTTACAAACTTGGTTATAATTTTCAAGTATTTTACATGTAGCCTACATTATCTAATATCCCCCCCTTTTTCAAGTGCTCTAGGTCTTTTTTTTTTTTAAGATTTTATTTATTCATTGAGACACGGGGGGGGGGGGCAGAGGCACAGGCAGAGGGAGAAGCAGGCTCCATGCAGGGAGCCACTCGTCGGACTCCATCCAGGGTCCCCAGGATCAAAACCCGGGCTGCAGGTGGCGCTAAACTGCTGCGCCACCGCGGCTGGCCCTCAAGTGCTCTAGGTCTTTTTTTTTTTTTTTTTTTAACGTTTCTCGGATTTTCTTTATTCACCTGTAAAAAACTTCACCCACACCACAAACACCACCACCATCAGCACCACACACGTGCGCAGCGCGCACACACACACACACACACTGGCAGATCTAAAACCCCTGTTCCTCCAGGCTCTGGGGGCCAAGTGCTCTAGGTCTTAAACGAAGTCTTTGCCGATGCTGACAGCAGTCCTGCTCCCTAGACTGCTCCCTCCTGAGCCCCCTGCAGACATAAACAAGGTCAGGTTTCAGCTTGAACACAGGGCAGGATCACGTTCTGGAATTTGGGAAACGAGCTCCTCGAATTCCAACCACTCCTGGTTCTCAACACAGAAACAACTCTGCTGTGATGGTCTGACACCTGCCAGTTGTCAGCACTGAACATCGCAGGGACCAGGAGGTGAGCGCTCCAGGGGGAGGACAACGCAGCCCCACCACCACCACTGAGAGGCAGCGGCCACCCTGCTCATCTTTGTCACCCAGACTCGGCTCTAGGCTCGATGCCAGCAGGACAGATGACTGTCCCTGAGGGAAGCGGCAATCTCTCACAGCCCTGGGACCACAAACACAGGTGTCCACGCAACACCACTCGAGTGACACAAAGCAGTGGACACACGTCCAGAACACTGGGGCAGGGGCCATCTGCCCCCTTGGAGGGGAGGAAGAGAAGGGCCCACAGGGAGCGTGCTGGGGCCCAGGGCATGTCCAGCACCATCTGGGACTGCAGAAGAGCCCATACGGGCCTGGCCCCAAGACCCCTCTTCCCCACACGTGTACACTCACCCTGGAGCCAGCGCCCCCGCCAGTCCCCTGGAGCAGGTCACAGGCTGGAACCCGAGGTGTGAGGAGGGGCAGGAGACACTGACAGCCCCACCCCCTGCAGCACAGGGTCCCAGCCTCTGTTGCTCCTGGACCTTCCTTCAGAGACTGGGCAGTTATTGACCTTGACCTACATTGACCTCTAGGCATTTTGTCCTTTCTTCAACTGGGAAACAGTGGCACTTTGGTCCATTCGCTGGGACACTTTGAGGATGCAGCAAGGGAAGATGGGGTCAGCTGAGCAGGGCACCCAACACACTGGTCAGCACCCATGGCATCCAACACACCCAACACTGCCCGTTCACCCTCACACAGAGCTATCCCACCCCCTCTGCACTCTGGAGGCCTCATTTTTTATTCGCATCCTCTAGAAAACCTCTTGCCCCAGGTCAGGACAGAGTGCCCCTGTGTACTCATGTCTCCACACTCTCTGGCCCTCACCCAGCCCACACAGTCAGCCAGGCCTGAGCACCACCAGTGAGAGCTCAGGAGCACCTGAAGATGCCCATGATGAGGGGCAACCACAGCACCCACAGCACCCACAGCCCAGGGGAGGGGACACCAGCCCTGCGGTGACTCAGGCCTGAAGTTTAAGGAGGAGGAGACACGGACGCTTTAACACACTTTATATGCATGCCCTCAGCAGCAGCAGTGGCATCCTGGGTCTCATTTCTCCAAGAAGAACTTGCACTCGGCTCAAGCTCGGCCCTGGCCAGACTCAGTGATAGACGTGAGAAACGAGAGCTGCCCCCAGTCACCACAAAAGGCAGGCTGTCATTGACATCCCCGAATCTCAAGCCCGGCCAGATGCTGTCAGAGGAAAGGATGGTGTCAGCCTCCCCCTGGCACAGGAGGGGCAGAGCAGGGCTCAGAGCTGGGGCCCGGGCAGCTGGGCCTGGGGATCCTGCAGAGCGATGAGCCGGTCGGCCTCCCTCCAGCCAGACAGCAGAGCCCCGTGTGTGGTGGAGTAAAACGTCCGATGCGTGGCTTCCCCTGCAAACAGTATCTGGAGCTGCAAGGAGAAGCCGGGGTTAGCACAGGGTGCCAGGAATCAGGCCGCAGCCGCAAGCCTCTCACTGGCTACAGAGTTGACGGCAAGTGTGTGGCTTCATTGCTCACTAGTCCCACGGAGCCCTGAGATGGTCAGGAATCAGAAGCGGACACACGGACAGCAGGCACTCCTGCAATCAAGTGTGACTGCAAAACGGGGTGCAACGTTGAGAACTTCACCCAAAACACAGAGGGAAAAAAAACAAAGGCGCAGGAATTAGGAGGAAAGGAAGTAAGAAAATTTGAGGACCAGTCCACCACCCAAACAACAAAAATCCCAGAAAAGCGGGAGGAAGAGGAGGGCGGGAGGAGGAAGAGAAGAGAATTGCAGAGGCGCTCCCAGCTGGCCGCACACTCGCTCCCAGGACGGAAGCGCAGGGTGCGAGGAGGCGAGGGGCTCGGTGCCGTGAGCCCGGAGCCCCAGGAGCACTCGGGGACGGTGGGTCCCTAACGTCTTCCACGCGGAGGGAAGTGCCTCTCAAGCTGGGATTTACACCCCGTGTGCGGCTCTCGGGCTACAAGCTCTTGGGGAGACGCCTCCCATAGAAAGGCAGGGTCTGTGTCCTGCCCTCTTGAATCTGGGCAGCCGTGACCACTCGGCCAGGGGCGCATGGCCCCGGGAAGCGAACTGCGTCCTGCTCCACTGGAACATCTGTGCCGGGCTGTGGGCTGCCACGTGGGCAGCACAGGGGCCCTGAGTAAGCCTGAGCCCTGCAGAGGCCACAGGCCACACTGAAGTCAGGGTCCCAGCCCAGGGCCACTGTGCAGGAGAAGCAGCCCCAGAAGACCCCCAGCCCAGCCCTGAGTGACCCCGGCTGAGACCCCAGACAACACGGGTGAAGACACAGGGTCCCCCGAGCTGCCTACGGGATCTGTCGGCGTTATAAATTGGTGGCTTCCACCACGGGCCTTTAGGGGCTTGTTACATAGACAGGTCCAGACGCCTGGAGTAGAAGGGGAGACAGAGGACGAGTTCGCACATGCACACTTTCTCTAATAATTCCCCCTGCCGAGTACCCCCTCCTCAGGGAGCTTCTGGAATAAGTGCTCCGATGAAGTAAGTGCACAGGGAAGGGGGGTACGGGGCGCTGGACAGGCTAGGCTGAAGCTGACACTGAAGAATCCAGGCAAACGAGGCTGAAACCAAGCCCCGTGCACTCTCTCACTCGTGCACTCACACTCATGCTCACTTGCACAGGCTCCACCTCCACAGCCCACTCACGGACCCGTAAGTTCTCACGTAGATGCACACAGGAGGAGGAAGCACAGCGTCCTCGCAGGACAGGAGTCCACAGGGCCTGGGGCAGGGCACACGGGGGCGCAGCGCTAAGTGCTGGGGGGGCGGGGGGGGCTGCAAGCGACTAACGCCTTCTCTGCCGCAGGCAGTCACCCTGTGATGCCGAAAACCGACAATCTAAGGAGCAACGTTATCGAACGAGCACACCGTAAAGAAACGGTGATGACTTCGCGGTAGTCGCACATGTCAGAGGGCGTCCCTTATCTGCGGGGACCCTTATCAGGTGGGCTGCAGGCCACGGCCAGCACCGCGGCCCTGGAGCCGCAGGCGGGGACCCACAGGGCCAGCCTGCTGGTGCACACGTGCAAGCTTTCCACAGCCGAGTGTTTTGTGAAAAGTGGCAGCACGAGCATGTTGGAGATGCCGGAGATATGGGAACAGTCTGGGCAGGGATGCTGGGCACCCCAGCCTGCTGGGTTTGGTTACTTTGTTACCAGCTCTTTGGTTACTTTGTTACCAGCATCCTCCCATGCTTAGGCTACATGCATGTAAAACTCTGATAAAATAGTATGTTTCAAGATTCCTAATTTCGGAGGGGGGGGGGGCTCAGCAGTTTAGCAATGCCTTCGGCTCAGGTCGTGATCCTGGGTCCTGGGATCGAGTCCTGCCCTGGGCTCCCTGCAGGGAGCCTGCTTCCCCTCTGCCCGTGTCTCTGCCTCTCTCTGTGTCTCTCATGAATAAATAAATAAAATATTAAAAAAAAAAAAAGATTCCTAATTTCGAACAGCACAGGGACCCAGCCCCAGGGGTCCCGGCCCCCCCTTGCCCGCCTCACCTGAGCCTCCGTGCCATCCTCGGGCAGGGGCCGTGCCAGCCGGTCGATGTCCTCCCCGGTGCTGCCCACGGCCACGTAGCTGTAGGAGCCCCTGGTGTACGGGGCGCTGTGCCAGCGGGAGCGCAGCACGCTCCTGGGCGCGGGGAGCCTGGCGTTTCCTGCGCCCAGAGACGTGTGTCAGCGCCACACTGCCGCCCGCCTGGCCCCAGGGCCGCTTCCCTTCAGGACTCAGCAGCTTAAAACGAAGGAAACCACCCGGGAAGAAGACCCAGCCCCGAGCGTATCACCAGAGGCTCTGCGTGTCTGACGGCTGCGCCTAGCTCAGGACTCCCAGCAACAGAAAAAAGAAGTGGAAAGCGTTCACAAAGCTGTTTCAGTCCCTTGAGAGGAGACCTCCGAGGGACCCGCTAAGCTCAGGAAGGCCTGTCCCTGGAGGGCCAGAGCACCAAGCTCAGTTCCAGGCAGCTCTCGAAGCTGGGTGCCCGTCCAGAGATCAGCCCACGAGGGCCCTGGCGGCGGCCCGGCCACCCGTGCTCAGTACCTGTCACCCTGCGGAGGACTTGGGTCAGAGACAGAAGCACCTCCTCGTCGGTCAGAGTCTCCATGAACTCAGACTCCAGCCCGGCAATGAACCCGCAGAGGACGTGGACAGACCTGTGTGGGGAGACAGCCCTGAGACGGCCTGCGGCCGGGCCCTGGACGGGGCACCCACAGTGCCCGGGGCAGCTCTGCAAGTGCGGCCGCAGATCCCCGGGGTTCCAGCACCGAGCTGTTTGCTGCTTCTACTCCGTCCACACACACACACACGCTGACGTGCAAGGGCCACGGCCCGTGAACGGGCCCGCCCTTTGCAGACGCGGGGCCGCCGTGCAACCCGGACTAGCAGGCCCGGAGCTCTTCCCACCGCACACACGGTGGAAACAATGCCAGATGCACCTGAGAACGTCCTCCACGAAGCAGTGGAAGTGATGAACCATATCAAACCTCGGCTCTCGAGCGCCCGTCTCTAATGACCAAACAAGATGTGGGCGGGAGGCCCTTGGGCAGCACCTGACGCGGGGCAGCCGTCCGGACGGCCTTGCGCCGAGGGCTGAGCCGCCTGCTGAGTCGCTGCTCCGTCTTTACCGGAAAGAACGTGGTTAGTATTCAAGCTCGGGTGTCTGGCCGACGTTTTCTTGACACCGAGCAGCGTGTCTGTCATGAGGAAAACAACTGCAAGTGTTTCCTGCCAACGATGAAACTGAAGCGCTCACACGAACATCACATTTTAGAAAACGTCTATCTGCCGCCAGCCGCTCGAAAGGTTCCAACACCAAGAGACGTTTCTGAGATTCACGGTGACGTCAATAAATCCCATTGCTTGATATCGTACAGTGAAATGTTGCAACATTCGGAAGACGGGGCGCTCGGCTGAGATCCCTGCGCGGTGCAGGGCAGACAGTGGGTCCTAGCGTCCCGCGCACGCCTGGCCGAGGGTTCAGACCCTGCACGGCGCCCAGGGAGCTCCCCCCCCCGCCTGAGCTGTGGTGCCCATACCCACAGTCGTCTGGGGCTCTTGACGCGGCTCCCCTTCCCAACTACGTGTCTGAGCGGAGACTGTCGTCGACTTCACGTGGAACGAAGCTCAGCACCACCGCGTGCCAGCAGCGGGACAACGGAGCCTCTGCTATTGAGCCAGGCCGTAAAGACAGCAGGAGAAAAGCGCAGCATCGCCACTCTCCTCACTAAAGTTTGTTTTAGAGATACAGTTATTTGGGGGCGGCTGGGGGCCTCCCTCCGTGCCACAGGCACACTCCAGGCCGAGGTCCCGACCGGCTGCCCGCGGGAGGCTCCTGGTGCCCCACAGCGGCTGCAGCCCCGGGCCCCCTCGGCGCTCCGGGGCCCTCCACATCCCACCCGGAAATCCTCCACAAACGCCTCCCAGGGATCGACACTGCTGGACCCTCAGCCGAGCCCCCACCCACGAGCCAGCCCCCCGGGGCCCACAGCTGAAGCCTCCGCAGACAACCCCAAGGAGCGTACATACTCAAAGGAAGGCAGGACCCAAAAGCCAATGAGCTTCTTGAACCAGACGTCCTGCAGCTGAGAGGCGACATCCTCCAGGGGCGACATGTCCTCCCACACCACCTGGATGTGCTGGCAGCCTGGCTCCCAGAAGGGCTCCTCGAACTCCAGGAAGATTTTATTGTTCGTCCCAAAGCCCAGTTTCCTGATTGCGTCGGCCTTCTCCGTGGGCAGTGGTGGCTCAAAGAAGGTGTCCACATGTTCCTTAAGAAAACCTGGAATTCACAGGTGCACTCACCTCACACCCCACAAATCTCTCAAGCTGGAATCGCCAGCCACAGGAACCCACCCGGAGGCCCATCAGAGGGGTCAGGCAGGGAGGCTGCCCAAGACCACGTCCGCAGAGACCCACGCCAGCCCCTCGGACTCAGCCTCAGGAGCAACACACCGTGGAGGGACACGGAAGGCCCCATGGCCACCGGGTCAGCCAGGGACAGTCGGCCCCCCCCCCCCCCCCCCCCCCGCCATGACCCTGTAGGACAATTTCTCACTTCTAAACCCATCTGCCTCTCAATGTCTGCAAACCGTGCTGCTCTGGATTAGTTGGGAGCAGCATCACAACCTACGGGCTTTTTCCAGAAGCTACGTGAAAAATAATCTGCGTGGCAGAAACAGTTCTGGGCCAGAGTGAAGCCAGGAGATGGAATATTTATGGCACAAGCCACTGTCCTTAGGACACAGATAGTGTGCAAGTCAGTGAGTAAAGGACAAACAGCCCAACAGGGAACAGACCCGCAGAGGCCGCAGAGACCCACGGAGGGGTCTCCGTGCCCTCCACAGGCCCATCGGAGACCCTCAACCGGGCAGCTCCCGCTACTGCGATTTGTGCCTCAGATATATTCACGCGAGTGCATTTAAATGCACATGGAGGGCAGCCCAGGTGGCCCAGCGGCTTAGCGCCGCCTGCAGCCCAGGGCGTGATCCTGGAGACCCGGGATCGAGTCCCACGTCGGGCTCCCTGCATGGAGCCTGCTTCTCCCTCTGCCTGAGTTTCTGCCTCTATGTGTCTGTGTGTGTGTCTCATGAATAAATAAAATCTCAAAAAAAAAATAAATACACATGGAAATGCTACATAAAACAGGAAAGAGTGAAAACCTCAATTTCCATCAACTTTAAGTAATATTAAGCAATGACTCCTACATGGAAGAAAACGCTGAGTGCCTATAAGGAATAAATGTGACAGGTGTCCTGGCTCCTTGTGAACAAAACCAACAGGCGGCAATGCACCTGCAGATCACAGCAGGGCCTCAGCAAGCACGCACTCCAGCTGCAAATGACACCGATATGGGTGCCAAAAAAAAAAAAAAGACCGACAGATTTCTATGTGCTCGTCTGGAAGGACTGACAAAAGTCTTATTCACTAAAAAAAAGAGGGAGTGGAGAAAAAAAAAAAAAAGAGGGAGTGGCAAACAGAACAGCAGAGGACTGTGTTAACACGTCCGGTAGGATTCCGCGTGTGGGAGAAAGGACGTGGGTGCTGAGCAAGCTCGCCCCCAGCCAGCGCGTCCTGAAGGGACCCCAGAACGCAGGCTGCAGCCACCAGGGGTGGGCGGACCCTCGCTCTGCACCTCACATCGGCTCTGGCCCCTGCTGGCTTTGTGACCTTGCACGATTAAGTGACTTATTTCTGTTTGCATCTGTCAAACAGGGTGGGACATACACGTCCCCAGCTGCCTGAGGGTAAATGAGCTGGCACAGCACGGCCTGGCTCTCAACCCCGTCCACCTTTTGTCAAATTGTCAAAAAGCCTCTCTCTCCAGCGTCAGATCTCGGATTAAACAGAAGCACACGTGTGCCCCTTCCTCAGCTACGGCAGGGCTGAACCTGAGATCCGGCTCTCACAGCCTGCGACTCCCAGAAAGCACGGCTTGGTGAGCGCCTGCAGGCCAGTCCCAGCCTTTCCAGAAATGACCTCGGGAGGAGCAAGACACGCACGTTCTCTTACTGGGAAACTCAACTCCCAAGCAGCAACCGCTACAAACCGCAGCAGAGCAATCCGTGTGACACTAGATGAAAACAGGAGCCAGGCCCCGAACCAACACTGCGGAGCCTGCCGGGCCGGGGCAGAGCCGGAGGCCGGGGGCCCCCGGGGGGCGGTGGCCTCGGGGAAACCCGTGGGGAAACCCGCCGGGAGGACGCGCTTTACCTAAGGGCACGGTGACGATGACATGATGCGCAGGGAAGCAGCCTCCATCCTCACACTCCACCAACACGGGAAACGTCTCCCCAGGAGACGCGGCCTCCTGGAAGGACCCGTTCCAGTGAATGGTCTTCACAGGCTTGTTAAAAATGATCATATCCTCTGGCAAGGAGGCCATTATGTGGTTTGTGAGGCCCTGATAACCCCTAGAAGAGACCGGGGGGGGGGGGGGGGCGGTGTTGTCGGAGGAACGCACGGGCCCCCCACGGGTCTCCAGGCCGCCTCGAACACCGGTACCACTGCCCCAGCTAAAGAGGCTCACGGGAGCACGAGCCAACAGAGCTGTGAGAGAAGGAGCCCCCCTCTCCCCCGCCTGGAATCCTACTTCTGATCACAAATGATCAAGGAGCCTTGGGGTGATGCTGGGAAGCCCAGCAGGACCGCCCTGCCTGGGTGCATGGGTGGCGGGTCCCAGGATACAGAAGGGGCCCGAGTGCATGGATGGGGGGTCCCAGGGTACAGGAGGGGCCTGAGTGCATGGATGGGGGGCCCAGGGTACAGGAGGGGCCCGGGTGCATGGGGGGTCCCAGGATACAGGAGGGGCCCGGGTGCATGGGGGTCCCTGGGTACAGGAGGGGCCCGGGTGTATGGGGGGCCCAGGGTACAGGAGGGGCCTGGGTGCATGGGGGGCCCAGGGTACAGGAGGGGCCTGGGTGCATGGGGGGCCCAGGGTACAGGAGGGTCCCGGGTGCATGGGGGGCCCAGGGTACAGGAGGGGCCCGGGTGCATGGGGGGCCCAGGGTACAGGAGGGGCCCGGGTGCATGGGGGTCCCTGGGTACAGGAGGGGCCCGGGTGTATGGGGGGCCCAGGGTACAGGAGGGTCCCGGGTGCATGGGGGGCCCAGGGTACAGGAGGGGCCCGGGTGCATGGGGGGCCCAGGGTACAGGAGGGGCCCGGGTGCATGGGGGGCCCAGGGTACAGGAGGGGCCCGGGTGTATGGGGGGCCCAGGGTACAGGAGGGGCCCGGGTGCATGGGGGGCCCAGGGTACAGGAGGGTCCCGGGTGCATGGGGGGCCCAGGGTACAGGAGGGGCCCGGGTGCATGGGGGGCCCAGGGTACAGGAGGGGCCCGGGTGCATGGGGGGCCCAGGGTACAGGAGGGTCCTGGGTGCATGGGGGTCCCAGGGTACAGGAGGGGCCTGGGTGCATGGGGGGCCCAGGGTACAGGAGGGGCCCGGGTGCATGGGGGCCCAGGGTACAGGAGGGGCCCGGGTGCATGGGGGGCCCAGGGTACAGGAGGGTCCTGGGTGCATGGGGGGCCCAGGGTACAGGAGGGTCCTGGGTGCATGGGGGTCCCAGGGTACAGGAGGGGCCTGGGTGCTTGGGGGGCCCAGGCTACAGGAGGGGCCGGGTGCATGGGAGGCCCAGGGTACAGGAGGGGCCCAGGTGCATGGGGGGGTCCCAGGGTACAGGAGGGGCCCGGGTGCATGGGGGGCCCAGGGTACAGGAGGGGCCTGGGTGCATGGGGGGGGCGAGCACCTACCCAGGAAAGGTGCAGTCCAGCCCGGGCAGCACGGTGTACTCCCCGAAGGGCGCCAGGGCCACGAGGTCCATGCTGTGGGTTCCACTCACGCAGCACTCCACGTTGAGAAAGTTGTGCATCAGGGCGAGCCGCAGCCTCCTGGCATCCTCGCGGTCCGTCCAGCCGGCCGCCAGCGCCCTGAGCGCGCCCCTCACGTACTCCCCCACGCTGGGCGCGGGCGCGGCGGCCCCACGCACGAACTCGCGGGCCTGGTCTATGAGGCTGTGGAACAGACTCGCCGTCTCCACCACCAGCTCGCGGCTCACGCTGACCCCGGAGCTGGCGTAGGTCACCGAGGGCAGGCCCACGTGCCCGCCCGTCTCCATCCGCTGGTTCTCCTCCGACAAGTCCTTCTCCCGCAGCAGCCGGTGCTCGGCCGCCAGCTCAAAGACGGGGTTGCCGCGGGAGGGCCCGTGGATCCAGTGCGCGCCCAGCTCCAGCACGCCACCTGCGGGGCAGCAGACGGCCGGGCCTGCGCCGAGCGCTCCTCCCGGGCCGCCCGGGCCGCCTTCCCCAGCCCCAGGCCTCGTTCAAGGGGCCCCTTAGGCCTTGAGGGCCCGCCCCCCCGCCCTCGGAGGGCCCCCGCGGAGCGGGCAGGGGCAGCAGGGGTGCCCGAGGGGGCGGCCGCGGGGCCCGGCTCGGCGGGGATTGGGGACCGCGACCTTGACCCGAGGCGCGGGGTGGGGCGCACGGGCCCTCGGGGGGCTCGGGGTCGCTGAGCCCGGGCGCAGGCGGGCAGCGCCCGTGGGGCCCCGGGGCTGGGCTCGGGAGGGGCTGCGGGAGGCGGTTACCGAAGCCGCGCTCCGAGCGGATGCGGCCGCCGGCGCGGGCCGTGGCCTCCAGGACCCGCAGCTGCGAGAAGGCCGGGTGCGCGCGGAGCCTCTGCGCGGCGCCCAGCCCCGCGATGCCGCCGCCCACCACCAGCACCCGCCGCCCGCGGCCCGGCCGCTCCGCCTGGCCTCCGCTCCACTCCATCGCGCCCATCCACTCCGTGCGTCCCGCCGCCGCGAGGTGCGGAGAGCCCCGAGGGGACCGGGGCGGGGCGGGAGGCGGGGCGATGGGGAGGGGCGGGGAGCGACGGGGCACGGGGCCGCCGGCAGCCGGAGGGGGGCGCGGGGAGGGACT